>NW_026864650.1:0-10018 GCF_026571515.1 Ruditapes philippinarum | reverse complement strand
TTATGGTTTGGAAAAATTGGGCCCAAACGGGTTTTGTAGGCTGGGCTAAGCAATCTGGGGGCCAGGGCATTTCCCTAAATATGGGGGTTTAAAAAATTTTTTTCAGCTGGTGGGGGGAAATTTTTAAAAAGCAGGGGGGGGGCCATTCTGAATAAAAAGTGAAAAAAATGTTCTCCCTGGGAAAGGGGGCCTGGGGGTTTGGTCTGGGGCAACTAGCACGGCGGGGTTTTTAATAAACCGTATAAAGTTTGTTTAAGAATTGGCCCTGAAATCCCGGAGCTGGCAGAGCAAATTTTGGCGGACATTTTAAAAAACCCCAGAGTAAAATATTTTTGCCCCCTTTTTTTTCCTTATGCTTTCCTTTTGTAACTAATGCCTGGGAAAATTTTTTTTTTTTTTTTTTTTTTTTTTTTTTTTTTTTTTTTTTTTTTTGCGAATCTTTTTTCTTTGGGTTTCCCGGGGCCGTCTGGGGCTGTGACTGAAATCCTCGAGCCCTTCCCAGGATTTTGGTATAAATGGATTGATAGCCTTTTTTGGGTTTAGTAACCCTCAGGATCCATTTCTTTTGTCTACACTAAAATTATTGGGCATCGAAAGATTTTTCAAAAAATATTTGTACCAATGCAGAAAAATGACATTTTTTTACTTCGGCGGGCCCCTCAATGTCTATTTCTTTGGTCTGCGACGGGTTTTTGGGACAATAAAGATTTTGCAGGAATTTTGGTTTTCCCTTGCAGATAATGACTTTTTTTTAAACTCAAACCCCAACCCAAAGTCCTTTTTCGTTGATCTGAAACTAATTCGGGAAACACTGCATACTTTCAAAAATTTTTGGGGTCCCCAAGGGAGATAATGAAAAATTTTTTATTTTAAAAAAGGGAAACCCCCCTTTGACCCATTTTTTTTTTTCTGCGACTTACCCTTTGGGAAAACTCGCAGACTTTCGGGAAATTTTGGGTGCCAAAAAAAGAAAATTTAAAATTTTTTTTTACATTTTTTTGACCATCCAGTTGCTTTTCGTTGGTCTGCAAACGGGATTTTTGGGGCATTTGCAGACTTTCAGGCCCTTTGTGAAAATGCAAACAATGCTTTTTAGAGTAAAATGCCGTTTGGGGACTTAGGGGTCCAAAAAAATTAAAAAAAAAAAAATTGTCATGTTTCGGGCAATGGCCCCAAAACATCCGGGCAAAAGTCCCCAGAAAAAGGGCCCGCAGACCAAAAAAAATGGCCCTTTTGGGCGGGTCCCTAGAAGTAAAAATGTCATTATCTCTATTGGCATAAAAACTTTCCCTGAAAGTCTGCGAGGGGGCCCAAAAAAATAACCGCAAATAAAAATAAAATGGACTTTTTAAAAGTTCCAAAAAAGTCAAATTATCATTTTTTCCTTTGGCACAAAACATTCCCTGAAAGTCTGCGAGGGGTCAAGAAACAGCCCGGCAGACCAAAAAAAATGGACTCTTGAGTTTTCCAAAGAAGTAAAAATTGTAAAATTTTCTGAAATTGGCACGAACATTCCCTGAAGTCTGAAAATTTGGCCCAAATTAAAAGTCGCAGGACAATAAAATAGACCCCTTTAAGGTCCCAAAGAAGTCAAAAACATTATTTTTTCAAATTGGCCCCCCCAAAAAATTCCCGAAAGACTGCGATTTGCCTCAAAGTGCCTAGAAGTCGAAAATGTAAATGACAAAATAAATCTAGAATCAGAATCAGCCCTGCTAGCTGAGCTTCCAGCAGATTTTTTTAATATTCAGAATGCACAGCAAAATTTTTTACCCAGCACAGCTTTTTCCACACTATTTTTCGAATGTTTTTGCTTTGGTTGCCTTTGCTGCTCGGGTTAACGGGAACCAATTTAAAACTATAATTAGGATGGGAAGCTATATTGTTTTGCCCAGCTGAAACATTCAAACAGAGCATTGTTACACATGGGATTGTTTGTGGGTTTATTCCCTTGTTCTAAAAGAAAAATTAAAAACGACGGGGGCGATAGCGGGCCCGGGGAATGTTTGTAATTTTTTGTAAAACACTAAGGATTTAAAAACTAAATAAAAGTTTGTGTTTTATCCGTTTCTGTTTTTTAAAAGAAATTTTGAAATTCGCGGGCCCCTAGCTACAAGAGGGAAGGGTTTTTATTTTTGTAAAAACAGCCCCGGATGAATTAAATAACATAAATTTTGTGTCAATCTTTTATTTGGCCCATTATAAAATTAAATTTATTACGTCACTATGCCTTCTATGAAGTACTGGGTGAAAAAATAAGGAATATGGAGGAAATCGATATAGTTAGAAATTTTTTTCTTCCCATGAAAATTAACGCACAGAAATAAAGCGTTTTTATTGGATGACAAATAAAAATTGGACCCCAAAATTTTGGGAAATTTTCCAGGGGTAGATTGCCAAGGGGGAAGCTGAAACATTCCAGAAATTTTTACCCCCCTATATTTAAAGGGATTGGCCCCAGCTAAAATTGCCTAGCCAGCTGAGGGAAATTTCCCGCAGAGCATTTTTACCCCTAATTAAGGAATGCCCGGGTAGATTGCCCCAGCCAGCTGAGCATTTCCAGAGAGGGATTTTTTAAACTATTTTTTAAAGGAAAGCCCTGCTAGATTTCCCCAGCCGGGTTAGGGGATTCCCCGGGGACTTTTAACCCTTATAATTTTAGGAAAGGGGTTTTTCAAGATTCTTAACCCAGGGTTTGGGGGTTTCCCGCCCGGTAATTTTTACATAAATATTAGGGGGCCCGGGTAGTTTTCCCCAACAGTTCAGTATTCCCCAAACAAGAGCATTTTTTTTCAACCCATATTTAGAAATGCCCTGCTTTTGATTGCCCAAAACAGAATTTTAAAACTATATTTAGGAATGCCGTGCCCAAAATTGCTTAGCCAGCTGAGCAATTAGCAGAAACATTTTAAACCCCCTATAAATTTGGAATGGCCCAAAAAGGGTAGATTGCCTAGCCCCTTAGCATTCCCGCAAAACATTTTTAAAGCTATAAAATTTGGAATCCAAATGCTAGTTGCCTTTGGCCAGGCTGGGATTCCCCGCAGAGCTTTTTTCACCCCTTTAAATTTTGGGAATGCCCCGATAGGGTTGCCAAGACAAAACCCGGGGATTAAAAGAGAACAATTTAAAACTATATTTAGGTAAAGCCCTGTTAGATTGCTTAGGGCCCCCCTGAAACAAATTTTAGTAAAAACCCTTTTTTTTTCACTATATTTTTGGAAATGCCCCCCCTAAATGGCCCAAAACGGGAAACGCTGAATAAAATTACACGATCATTGAAATTTCCCCCCAATTTTAAAAGAAAATTTTGGTTTTTCTTTTGGGTCCATTGTTAAAGGTAATTTTCCCCAAGCGAATTGATTACTAAGGAAAGAGGTTTATTAAGGGGAACAAACATTCCCGTTTCCCCAGTTTATTTTTTAAATTTACAAAAATGTGCCGGGCTTTAAAAATTGTTCCCTTATAAAAAGGGATAAAGTTAGTGTTCATACGTGCTGTTCACAGAAATTAGAAAATTCGATGGGAGCGGGTAGCGACGGGAAGTTTTAATTTCTGTTTGAACAGCTTTTCGGATGAACAATTTTAAAATTAAATTAGTGTCAAGGGTTTATTTGGCCTCATTATTATTCATTTTTAACAAAGGGCACTTAGCGGGTCTTTTGGAGTAAATATGAAAATAGAAGGGACTATAAACGGAATTGTATTTGTATTCGACTTTTTTTTTCTTTTTACACCAAATTTTTAAGAAAAACAGCGTTTCCTTTGGATGACAAATAAAAGGGACACTAAAAAATAATGCAAACCCCAAAACTCAAAGCAATACAGACCACTCCTAGTTTTATTAGATAATTATTTAATATCAAATCTAATATTTTACCCGGTCAGTGGTAAAAGCTAATGATCCTTAAACTACGTTTATTAAAGGTCATGGATTTTGAGCATATGACACCGTTTATATGCTCACTATACGCAAATAGTAGGTGTGTTAGGGTGAAAATTGGTTTTTTAGACATTAATATACAAAAAATTATCGTCTCCTATAATTTCAAAACAGTGAAATTATTCGCCTTTTGCTTAATTTTCCATTTTAAAAAACGCGACTAGTCTTAAATTCTTATCGTTTTTTAACGTCGACTTAATAATTGTATTAAGCAATTTATAACAATGTACCTGTCCAGTCACACTTAACACCCCAGTTTACACAGAGCCATCGGTGATTCAGTGTGGCAATACCACGTGACATTGAACGTCATTTTCGGCCATCATTTCCAAGAACAAATGTTGCTCGATTTCGGAAAAGAAAATAGCCGTAAATATTTTATTTCTGTACAATTTCTTTGGGATATGCCAAACCAGTCTACGGGGAAAAAGATAAGCCTTTCCACTAGATTATTTGGATCTTTTGTCAGTAATATAAGCCGTTTTAATCAAACACTTTGCCTTACCCCTTGGAAAAGTTGCTTGTTTTAGAGGCGGGCTTCAGGTTTGCAAGCTATTTCGTTTTCTGGCGTTATTTCTGGTCTACGCCATGATTAAAAGTAAGGTTTTACATCAACCGAGAGTACGGAAGGCAAAACTCTACCTAAATATGTTCATATTTTTATTATGAATCACCTAAATCTTACATTTTTCTTCAATTGTCAAAATCTGGGGCACCAGTTCCAAGTCGAAAAAAGGATATACAGTTTAAAGGCCGGGTATTTTAGAATCCGTTGCAAATGCGAAGCAACATGCCTACCGTTCTCTTTCTATAATTATGTTAACCATGGAAAAAACTTTTTTTTTCTATCGCAATTTACATAAACACAAATGAAAAATTTTTTAAATAATTTTTTCCCCCCGCCCCCGCATAAATTTTAAATGATTTTTTTAAATAGTAAAATTTTTGTCTGGATGCATATTTGTAAAGAAAATTTATTTAAATCTTTAAACATTTTTCTTTCACGGTAATGATTATGAAACATTTAATTTTTGTCCCTGTAGAATATTTAAAAAGGAATAGAAAAAAGAAAACCCAAATTTTCCCCCAAAAGGCAAAATTTTAAAAGTTTTTTAGGCTCTGATTTACTTGCTAGCCTGTCCCAATGAACGTGGACATTCCGGCCCCTTTGATTTTTTGCGTAAAAAAAGGGGTTTCGCCTCAAAGCGGCAATTTTAAAAGTAAAAGTTATTTTTTTGTTAAAAAAACCTTTTTATATATAAAAAAGAACCGTAAACAAAATTTTTGTATGATAGACGTAAGCTTTTTAACACAGTGTGGCACCGTGATAAAAAATATTTTATATCCGTTTCATACCCACGGTAACCGTTTTCGTGAACATGGATATAAACTTTCGTTTTAACGTTAAGAACACTATAAACAATTATCTAGTTTTATAAATTGCATTTATTCTGTTGGATGAACTGCATATCTGAAAAATTTAGTTTTAATTATTCAAGTCAACTCATCTTTATCAAAAGAGAGCTCACCAATATACATTGTAAAGAGAGGAAGGGAACGGGAATATTGTGTTTGAAAACATTTTTAAATCGATAAACTTTTTTTAACAATAATGTCTCTTTTCAACTAATAAAAACGATAGGGCTATTTTGGGACTATTTTCTTATCGATTGGGCCTTGGCTGTTAATGCAATTTGGATTATTACCACGCGGCCATGACCTGCAAATGTCAATAAACAGGCTTTTTTGTAGCATTTTAAGATTTTAAAAGGATCGCCACATTAAAATCTAAAACATGATAAACGTGACGCATATACTTAATAAGTGAATTATCTGATATGTAAATAAAGAAGTAAGTCATTTTGACAGTTGAAGGATAAGAATTGAAATTACTCTTCAAATGTCATCGTAATTTTACTAAGCCTTATGTTAGCTATCAATTATTCAATAGACGCATCAGTGGCATATGGACCCAGTCATAGATCTTGCCGATGTTGCTTATTACAGATGTTAATGTAAATAATTTAATAATTATTGATAATCATTGTTATTTCCGTCTTGTTGAATGTTTTGTTTCAAGAAATTTGATTTTGATCGATGGATGGTTGGTTTTGTAAAATCATTTATCTGTTTAACTATTTTTACTTTTTTTAAATCCACATGGCGTCCATTTCGTTCTTTTTCATGGGTATTTTTGGGGGGTTTTTTTTAATAGGGAATTTTAAGTATGGGAACAAGTAAAAAAAATTTTATAGATTTTTCAAGGGAAAGTTTCCCAAATTCAAAAATTTTGCTTTAAATTTTTCAAAACCCATAGGAAAATTTATTATACAACCCCTTTCCCGAAAAATATAAAACCCTTTTAAAATTTTCTCTTTTTAGGACCCGAGAACCGTTTGCACATTTTACGATTTTAGTGTTTGTAAACTGAAAAAAAACCTTTAGCTTAAAACCCCCGCTTTTTAAAATGGAACCCTTTCCCTAATCATACAAAAGTGTTTTTTATTAAACCTTTTTTCTCACGGAGAACAATATTTCTTATCAATTTCGCCATTGTGAAATAGAATAAAACACATTTAACTACATAGGATAAGATGAGCAATACTTAAAACATCTTCAAAACGAAACCAAACATTATTTTCCGACAGGACTAAATCTACGTGATTTGACGTGCACTTTTGCGATACAAGTAAGTGTTGTTGCTTTAAGGAACAATCAGTTTTTTCATAATCTCTGTGTGAAAGATCAACAATAAAAAACTAAATTGTAGAAAGAGAACGGTAGGCATGTTGCTTCGCATTTGCAACGGATTCTAAAATCGGCTTTAAACTGTAGTCCTTTTTTTCGACTTGGAACTGGTGCCAGATTTGACAATTGAAGTAAAATGTCAGATTTATGTCATTCATAATAAAAATATGAACATATTAAGGTAGAGTTTTGAGTTCCGTACTCCCGGTTGATGTAAACCTCACTTTTTAATTATGGCGTAGACCAGATAACGCCAGAAAACGAAATAGCTTGCAACTGAAGCCCGCTCTAATACAAGCAACTTCCAAGGTTAGGCAAAGTGTTTGATAAAACGGCTTATATACTGACGAAGATCCAATATTCTATGGAAAGCTTATCTTTTTCCCCGTAGACTGGTGCATATCCCAAAGAAATTGGTACAGAAATAAAATATTTACGGCTATTTTCTTTTCCGAATCGAGCAACATTTGTCTTGGAAATGATGCCGAAAATGACGTCAATGTCACGTGGTATTGCCACACTGTGATTGATCGGTAGTTTTTTTTACACAAATTATGGAGTGAACCGATGGAAACGTATTTAACACCGATATCACCTATTGGTCACCTGTTTTCCACCTATCAACTGATATTGGGGAAAGATAAGTTTCATCAGTGAAAAATTACCGATTGAGATTTTTAAACATGTTTATCTTTGTCCGATCGGCGATATCGGTGATTAAGAGCTTGCATGTCTCGTGACAAGGTTGCTAATAACTCACCTAGCTCGATGTCAACTGATTAAAGCTACCTGAATTTTCTCCAGCTTTTAGATTAAAAGTCTTTATACCACGCGACTGAATCGAAACCGTGTTTAATACATTTTTACATTTATTCAGTGACAAATTGTGGCCACGTAGACATCGTATTATGTGCGTCTATAAATAAGAAACAATTGTGAATATTCCTTCATTTAAAGTTCAACGCTTCAATACATATTGTATTCCATACAGTGTTCCCAGTGCCACCGTAAATTTTCAAGTCGGGATGCTATGTTGAGACATTTTAGACAAAAACACATTGAAAGCCAGCAAACATAATTATGTACCACCATCACAACAGCTACCACCGCCACAACAACAACAACAGCCACCACCACCACCACCACAACATCCACCACCACCACCACCACACAACAACAACCGCCACCATCACCATCACAACATCCACCTCCACCACAACATCAACCACCACCACAACATCCACCACCACAACCACCATCACCACCACCACAACTTCCACCACCATCACCACAGCAGCAGCAGCAGCAGCAGCAACAACAACAATAACAACAGCAGCAGCAGCAGCAACAACAACAACAGTATAATCATCATAAGGTATTCAAGTTTCAACATCCTTTTACCTGTATGGTACCGGGACCAACCTCATGCGGTATGTTGATAAACCATAAAGATGCGTTCCTTTCTAAAGGATGCAATATATAGTTATCTTAATTTAAAGGATTGACTATACAGTAATTTACAATAATAATAATACTTCCTAATTTCAGGTAAGACGTATTTCATCGTAGAGTTATTAAAACGGACTCAGACTGAAATACAACCTTAGCCACAAAGAATCATTTGGTTGTATAAAAGGTGGCAACCATTATATGACGTCATTCGCACTACGGTCGTACCTAGAGTAGTAGAGCTTATTAAGGGCGTGCCAAAGATGATTTTCTTAACACGGGAATTAGGAACCTCATCGTATTGGACGATATGGTGGCTGAAGCCGCGAAAGATCAACGAGTTACGGATCTCTTTACAGAAGACAGAGATCACAGGAAGCTTTCCATGATTGCCCTGAACCAAAACTTGTACTTTAGCAAGGATCCCACACAGCGCAGAAACTGTCATTACTTGGTATATTTAATAATCCTGTAGATATCGCGACCCTGGCTAAACAAATGTATCCAACAAATCCTAAAGCGCTGTGAAGGCACTTCGACGACGCTATAAGTCAGCCATACGGATATTTACTGGTTGACTTAAAGCCAATAACACCAGAAAGATTGCGCATGCGCACGGATATATTTCGTATAAAAGAGGCCAACGACCATGATAATGATCATTTGAGATCACAGGTCCCTCACGCTGTAGGTTCGATCCTCACTCGGGTCGATATCTTTCATGTGAGGAAGCCATCCAGCTGGCTAACGGAAGGTCGGTGGTTCTACCCAGGTGCCCGCTCGTGCCTGAAATAATGCCCGGAGGGGCACCTGGGGGTCTTCCTCCACCAATAAAGCTGGAAAAAACCGACGAAAAAATCTCGGCGGGACGCTCTAGGATGGCCCGACTTGAGTGTACGGTCGCCCATATGGGTTTCCGGCGGCGACCTTAAATAAACGCATTAAAAAAAAGATCATCTTCTCCAAATCCCTCCAGAGGCGTGCACGTCGCGGAGAAGGCACACGACAGGTCAAGGTCAAGTCACCTTAAGTACCAGAGATGATTGGTTGACCTGCCGTGACTAACTCATGAGGGTTGGCGCTAACGAAGGCCGTTTTTGTTATCGTCGGTCAGGAAGCTGATGCCTTGGCAGTATTGTCGTCTCCTTTACCACCACCGAACGAAGAACGGGCTACCAGAAGATTTGGCATGAAAAAGACGTCCCCAATGTGACTACCGTAGTGGACCGGCAAGGATGCTATAATCTCGGACATATGGTTATTCCGGCGCCGAGTATAAGCAAACTTAACAACACACAATAATGATCATTTCATGGAAAACAATCAGACAGTGCAGACGGGTCTATGTATTATTCCTCCACCTCCTGGAAGTCCTGTGAAACGGGAAGATAGTAACAACTACTCGACGCAGAATCGACAGAAAAGCGTTTATCAATCAGGGGGAGCAATGTCTTATTGCGACGACTGCGGTATCGTTATCGTTACACAATCTTCAAAATCACGTGAAACGTTGGTGTTCTGAACGTCAATCACAAAAGCGTTTATTCCCTGATGAAGATGTGTATCCCAATAAAAGGTTGAAATATGAAGAAAGCGACGACTTATTTTAATACTTGGATCAAGAAAACAAGGTTTTCAATGAGTTTGCCAAATTTGCCAAGGATAACAAGAAGTAATGCCCGTGACTATGATCTTTCTGATCATTTGGAAGAAAAAAACCACACGGTTCAAACCATGCCTTCTTGCGACGACTGCGGCATGGGATTCGATAATATTCACGACTATCAAAATCACGTAAAACGTTGGTGTCCCCAAAGCGACCATTCCCCGATGAAGACATCTCTACCGACAAAAGGAGAAAAAACTAAGAAAAAGGAC
>NW_026864649.1:0-74806 GCF_026571515.1 Ruditapes philippinarum | reverse complement strand
TTAATACACTTGTTACTATATATAGTAACAAAATTGCCTATGATTTCAACTGATTATGAGTGTCACGTGACCTATTATGAGTTTGCGGCCCGGGGCCGAGAACTAGTTATCAGCCCGCAGAACATGTGCACGTGCACAAACTGAAACATGACGTCATATTTTACGTCATCAAACAGTTAACTGTAAAAGTGAAAGTAGGTTGTCAGCACGAATCGCTTTATTTTTATTATGAGAGCTTAAGCGTATTTAGTACAAACACATTTTTGTTAGTATTGAAATTTGAAGAAATAATACGACAAATTCATTCCGAAAAAAAAAATGAAAATAAAACTTGCTTCTTGATTCTACTGTTCTGCTTTGAACACACAAACAGTAAACATCCCTGTACAGAACAGTAGAAGTGTAGACAAGAATTTCAACGAAAAAAACTTCAAAGTATTTGTTGTTGTTGTTGTTGTTTTTTTAATATGCTACTTTTAGATCTACCAAGTGTATTAAAGACATTAATACACGTCAGAGTAGGGCCGGAAGGTGATAATCGGCCCTGAATGAATAATGGCCCTCGGGCTAAAGCCCTCGGGTCCATTATTCATTTTGCGGGCCGATTATCACCTTCCGGCCCTCTCCTGCCGTGTATTAACCTCTTATTATGACGGAGCAAACATTACATTCGGGCGTATACTGACTTAGCTTTGGCGAAGCTCTTGTTTTTTTAATGTTTAAATTAAGTAAATAACACACGTGTAAAAATCTTTTGGTTTGGTCTTGATATTTACGAGGGTCATTCAGTAAGTTCTGTCATGGACTGTGTGACCACATGGTCAAGACACTTAAACGACTTGTCCACTGGAAGAAAAGAAAACTCATATATACATCATCTTTGTTCTGATAATCCCTTTGGCAATACAGAGTCGCTTTTTGATCTTTACCCAAACAATGTTTGTTATCGGCTCTAACATATACATAATCTCTTGCGAAAAAAATCAGGTGTCTGCGGCTAATGTTTTAGTTTGATAATTATAGTTTATAAACATTTATTGTGCTCTTTATACAAAATCATCTCCGTGGCGCCCAAAAATATCCGGTGCGAATTTTAGTCCTACCTATGATTCCCTGCCCGTCATTAGAATATAGACTGGCTCATTGACATGTTTTTTAGGTAAAAAAAGAACATGATATTCAAACATAGCAATATCACTTTAGTTAAACCTTAAAGCCCTGTGATATGTTGTACATCAAAAATCTTTTGTATCAGAGAATTTGAAAACATTACAAGAAAAGCGTTGATGCAAAGCATCAAAGGGCGACGCCAAAAGAATTTGATCCAGGTTTGCACCTAAATACTTAACAAAAGATGTGTACTTTATAGCAGTACCATTACATGTTACCTGGAGGCTAGGCCCAGTTTAAGTTGAAACTTAAACCAAAAAGAATAGACTCTGTCTTGCCAAGATGCAAAGACAATTTATAGTCCATTCACCAATCTTATAAGACTCATGCTTTAAGAAAGAATTTCCTTAGATTTATTTTACAAGATACAAGGATACCTGAGTCATCAGCATATAATCACAGCCACGAGTATCGGACCTGGAAAGAAAAAATATGACCAGATTGATAAAAAACCTGTGTTCATCTTAAATTGTGTCAAAAACCAAAACAAATGTAAATAATGACCCCCTTTAAAAATATACTTTAAGTTAATAGTATATTTTTAAAGGGGGTCATTATTTACATTTTTTTTTTTTGGTTTTTATGAACACAGTTTTTTCTTCCTTATCTGATTCTCGTGCCTGTGCTATATAATAAAAGCTTATTGCTTAGGGTTGCAGACATGTCATTGACATATATTAGACATAAAAGAGGACCTAAAATGAACATCAGGGGGACACCATAGGTACTCAGAGCAGTAGTAGAATGAGTACCAGCCACATCCACCAGCTGCTGTCTATCAGAGATAACACTTAAACCATGTAAAAATGTCATTACATATGGCAGATGCTTAAAGTTTCATGAAGAAGAAGAAAAAGAACTTCTTCATGTGCAGTATAGTGTGATCAACTGTATCAAATGCCCTTTGTAGATCTCAAAGTATCATGCAATTCTGCCTTTGTCCATTTCAAATTTAATGCAATCTGTTAAATGAATCAAACATGTGTCAGTTGAAAAGCCACTTCTAAATCTTGACTGAAACTGCCTGACCATGACTCGAACCCATGACTTTCAGAAGACCAACTGAGCTATCCGGCCGGCTACACATTTTCTCTTTCATAATGAAACAGTTCTAAACCAAAACATATTTCCCCACTATATTGATTTGTGTCCTTGAATTTCTTATGTTTTCAGAGCATAGTGAATTGAACTCATGCTTATATGCAGTCACAGGATGGGAAAAACGTTCAGCTTGACCGGAACTCGAACCTGTGACCCACAGAATAATGTACCGCAGCTGAAGCGATTAAGCTATCTGGCCGCTTACACATTTTCTCCCCTAAATAGTGAACAGTTCTAAACCATGACAGATACTTTTAGATTTGTTAAATTAACAGATAATTAATTCTTAATTAATTAAGAAAAAAACCTTACATTCTCATAGTCTTAATTAAAATAACAATTTATATATAATTGTATAGTTTTTTTTACTAAAAAGGGCTTAGACAGTACAATATCTATTTTTTGTACAGATAAAAAACTAACCTTTTTTCTATGATTAGAAATTTTATGAAGGCTGATTTGTATTTTGCATCAAGGGCACCGGGCGAAAACATGAAAATGCAACAGACGAACCACATTGTGGTAGATTGTATTTTCATGTTTTCATCTGGCGCCCACTTACTTTTTGTACTATGTTGGTTTTCATATGGCACAAATCATCCACTATAAAATTTAGTGCACAAATTTATTCAAGGGCAAGTAACAATCTACTCTATAAAAAGTCTGTTGTCGGGTTGACTCAGGATACCTGGAGGTTGAGACCGGTGTCCCTCCATTACAAATAGATAAGACAGAAGCTGTCCTTTTTCAAACTATGCACATGTATGATTTTTTGAGACTTTATTAATTATATTGCTTGATCCAAGTTTAAGGACATTATCAATCAATACATGTATTATCATTTATAACTTTAAATGAAAGTCTCATCCCTTTAATAATAATGACATAACTGTAACTCTTTAAATTCAGAAATATTATAAGTCATATCAATATACTAAGATATACATGTATGCACATAACATTAATAATTCCCAGTTTCCCAATCCTTACATTAACATGCTTTTGATGACCTTACAACTGGTAAATTTTATACAACAAAAATAGTAAGTAATACCTAAGATAGACAGAAAAGAACAAATAATTTAGTAAACATGAGTTACTTCCCCTTAAAATATAGAAAACCTGAAACCCAAAAGAACACCCTAAACAGCAAAATTATGAATGTTGCAGGCTCAGTTTTATTAAGCCATGCAAATTAATGGTAAAGTATTCATAAAAAAATAGATGGACATGTAACAGCAGTAATTGCAGAAAATCGGATAGCTTTCACCATCCGGATACTGGTACACTTTGTAAAAACAAATATTCTGTGCAACAGATAAACGTAATCTGGATAAAATCAATAGGATATCCGTTTACAACAGTTCATAACCTATCCTAATACTCATTTGCAGGTGCACTTTTTTCTTGTAGGAAAATTTTGAAAATATATAAATGAATGAATGAATGGATACGGCATCAATATGTAGACAACGATATTCGAAATCCGGGTTTTAGTAACTAAGGGACAAGCTGTTAAACTGAGACTGCAATTTCGTGAAAATAATATCACAATGCACATGCATTTTACATAAAGTTATTAAATACAAATATAACAACATATTTGTTTACTTGATTTTTACGAATCAAAATAAAACTAATTAACACAACATGACACAAATAACAGCTCCTTCCATAGGCCAAAATAAAAAGCATTCCATAAGAGACGAAGCCGCTCACCGGCGTCGCCAATAAGATTACCCTAGTATGACCTTTATACTAGGTATAAATTATAAAGGTGCTAGGGGGCGTGGACGGTAACTTGCACTTTCCAGTACCGTCCACGAACAGGCTAAATCAAACCGAGTCTGCAACATTTTCAATTTTGCCGTGTTGGGCTTTCTTTAGGGATTCTGTATGTATCTATTTTATGATCACATCCGTGTTATTTGTGCCGTGTGGCGGCTGTAAAAAGTCTCCCCGTACATTTAATCAATGATGTTATATTTTCGATCCTTGAAGATCGTTCAGCACGACATTATTGTTGTGCTTGTGGTAGGTTTTAGTTTCAACTTTTCGGCATTTTCTAGTTGGGTGGTTCCAATATTCCTACTTGAATAATGTTGAATCACCCTTAGGATATGTTGCCTGCTTTTTAAATTTGTCTTTTGACGTCTTATATGTGATACGCAGGCTTTATAACCTCTGATCCCCTTTCAAAATTCCATTTTATTTAGTTCCGCCCATTGTCTTCTCGTTTAGGGCACACGCTTTTTATTACTTGGGGACCATACGCCGCTTTTCATGGAATGGCACTACTGTGTCACATTGAAGGTTCCATGATAACCGCCGTATGAACACATCTGCGGATGTTTCTAAAGTCAAAATTTTACCATTTCATGTTTAAATGTTGAATTCTGCTTAAGCCGGTGCTAGGGGGCGTGGACGGTAACTTGCACTTTCCAGTACCGTCCACGAACAGTCTCAATCAAACCGAGTCTGCAACATTTTCAATTTTGCCGTGTTGGGCTTTCTTTAGGGATTCTGTATGTATCTATTTTATATACTGTCACAACACAAGATAGTGTAACGACATTGGTAGAACGTCATAATACTGACAATGAGCATGATAATATGCAAAAACTAAAGTAAGTGGATTAACTTAAAGGAATGTTTCCCATAAATAATGACACAAAACACTCTTGGTGATGCGACAGGGTTTGTGTACCTCAAAGCTACGGTCTCACTTACATCCTAGTAGAGCCCCGGCAGTGTCCCGGTAGATGTCCGGGGTGATCCGAGAACCGGGAACAACCTGTGTACATCTGTAAATCTGCCGGTAACGTCCGGGATGACCCGGGAACATCCGGCATTCGACCCCCTTTATTATCACCGGGATGGTCCGGGGTAATCCGGGAAGGTATAGCTTTGCCGGCTTCATCCTTAGCTCTGCCGGGAACGACCGGGGTTACATTGAGGAAGCACCGTAGCTCTGTCGGCACAAAATGGGGATGATCCTTGGTATGATATAGCCGATAGAGCTACGGTAGAGCCCCGGTGAAGGCTAACAGAGCCCCGGTGAATGCCGTCAGAGCGCCGGTGAATGCCATCAGAGCCCCAGAGGATGACGATGGACCTACGGTTGATCCCGGTAGAGCCCCGGCAAAGTCCGGTTCATTTCAAAAGAATCACGGCAATTTGCGATGATAGCACTTGTTTGTATTTAAACCCTACCCAAATTGCTCTTCTGTCCAGTCTTGCATAAGGATTATTCAGAAAATCATAATGAATTACTTATTCAATAGGAGAAAAAATCATTTAGAATTATATCAAAAGAAAGTTATGTATCAACGTCATCATTTTTTAGCGTTTTCAATCCAACGGGGTTCTACCGGTGCTCTGCCAGGATCGTCCTGGGCTTTGCCGGGGCTCTGCCTTGATTGACTGGGGCTCTGTCTGGGTCAACAGGGGCTCTGCCGGCGTCATCGAAGCACCGGCATGAACCGTAGCTTCTCCAGGGCTCTGTCTGGATGGTCCGGGGCGCATGCTGGGTGTTAGTTGGGAATTACCGTAGTGCTACCGGAAAAGTGTGACTGCAACAATAATTTCACCCCGGATCGTCTCGGATCATCCCAGTAACTTACCGCGGTGGTTCTGGGCTCTGCATGAAGTAAGAGACCGCAAATAGTTGTGGTTTACGAAATCCAACGCACTTAAGAAAGTGACCCAATTTTAAACAAAATTTAACGACTGATTACATTTCAATGTCTTTTTTAATGAAAATTTATTGTTTAACTGTTGGGATCGAGGTTAAAATTTAATGTTACATCGGACAGTATTTTATAAAATGCATAATTGGTACATATCATGATGCTGAGTTTACACGTTTATTGGTTTATTATGTACTAACACAAAAGTCTGAATATGGACTAAGTAATATCTACTGTGTATATAAATTACTTATATACACTACAGATATATCTTTTTTTCTTAGTTTTGTCAGTAGATTTTAAAGAAGTGGTTATGCCTTTAACAGGTTACTAACCTTAATGACCTAAATTAAGGACATGGTTATGCCTGGTATTACGGTAGGATTTTACTGAGAAACAACCTAAAACTCCGAAGCTATCCAAAAATTTAATCGAAGCTTGGCTTCCAGCTTTCTACAAAATTTATCTATCAGGGCTAGGATCCAAAATCATTTAGCCAATCAAATTTAATCTTACATAGCGTCAAAAAACCTTCAATTTTCACGCCATTTTTAAAAATCAGCAAGTATTGTTTTGAGCGCAAAGATATAATGATGATTAAAATGTTTGTCTTTATGAATTCTTTTCAATAAATCATATTTACACTGACTTCTGATTTAGCGATTTCACCTGTTTTCTCTGTAGTAAGTTTCCGTTTGGTTAATTAACATAAGTGTACATCTCGTTCTGTGCATTTTTTATTTTTCCTTTTTTCGGGTCATTTTATCCTTTCCGATATTTAGTGTATGTATTTACTGGCCGGGATCCGGGACGCCCGGGATCCGGGATCGTATAAGATATGGATGAAAAACCTAATGAACTATATTTGTGTTGATTGTTGTCGTAATGAAAGGCCATTAAACGTTAATTTTTTTATTGTATATAATGAACGTTAAATTAATTTAACTTAGAATGTAGATATATTTAGAGCTATTTATTAGCAAACTTAAAATGCGGAAATCACAATACTTATAATTATATGCCTAATTAATTGGAAAAATCAAAGACTATTTTCTTGAATTGGTCAAATCCCGGGATCCCTATATGTTTTAAAACGATCCCAGCTTTTCTGAAAACTATATACTTGAACTGGCCAATCCGTGAGATCTATTTACATTTTAATACGATCCCGGCTTTTCTGAAAACTATATTCTTGAACTGGTCAATTCCCGGGATCCCTATATGTTTTAATAGGATCCCGGCTTATCTGAAAAACATCTTCTTAGACTGGTCAATTTCCGGGATCCCTATATTTTTTAATAGGATCCCGGCTTTTCTGGCTGAATTGATTGACAACTTGTGTTTACTTTAGGACTTGTGCCTCTCATTCCAATACTAAATAACATACATGTATTACAACTTAATTTTGTATAAAGAGACATCTTTATGAAATCTACCTATCTAACATTTTGTGGTCAAGGTCAACAGGCCATATAGTAAATGTGCATAGACATAGGTTCTTCATTCTATCTGTTTACATGCACCTTCATATATACTCATACTCATCTTGGTTAAACTGAGAGAACTTTATATGTCACTTTCAGTCAATGAGTTTAAGATTTTGAATTTACTGGCCCGAATTCCAGTTTTGAATTTATTCTACTAAATAATTAACAAAATTTTCTTAAATTTACACTGGCCTGAACTTATATACACTGGCCATCGGGCACTGGGCCAGTGTTGACTTCACTTTTAGTTTGATGTTCGCTGAAGTCTCTTCAGCTAACAGAACTCTCATTTTTACATTTAAACACACCCCTTGAAAAAAATTACGAAGCGAGTCGCTACTAGCTTTTTTAAAAGCTAACCTTGTTTAAATGTTAAATTGATAAGGTTGGTTAATATATATCAAGAAGTGTAAACAAATCCAGAAGAAGACAGGTTCATCATACAAGGCAAGTAAACATTTTATTTTCTTCGTATGTCAAAAAAAAACCGATTTCAATCTACTAACGATTAGAATCTTTTTATGAATCACATTAAATAAACAGTAAAATAATCAATATCTTTAAATATTCAATTCATGTTATTTAAATGGAACATCAACATGAATTTTCTTACTATCATCACATAAAGAAAAGTAGACCGTCATGTTCAGTTTTATTATTGTTATAGTACTTCGTCCGTCTGCGAACAGAGTTTTACGAGTTTTTTTAAAAAAAACTTTTTATCTAATATTACTAGTATATAACTGGTCTTCTGGATTTGTGAAACAAAGATTCTCATTCTAGTTAGTTATCATTATCTACTCATTGATTGAAAGTAATTAAAATAATTAAAAGAAAATAACACATAAAATTATAATCAACTTAACCAAAACTACATCTAAAACATTATTTATGACGGCTAGTCTTACTTTGAATTGAAGGACTATAATTGAATGTGTTTGTTAGTTGCTATTAATAATAGGTAATAAAAAAATCACAGCAACAACTGCAAAGTGACGATCAGTCAATTTATCGTGCACACCAATTTGTGACATACAGATGTAGATTGTATGGAAAATGGAGTTTAAATGCTATGTTTATTTTAAAATGAAATGTTAAAAAATTTAGTGAAGCTCTAGGAGTGGTATAGGAGCTTAAATTTTATTCTAAATCCATTATCAAAGTATTTGATCGAGCGGAATATTACTCATTTAAGCGGGTATTCAACTTAATTGCATTTTGTGTGGAGCCCTATTTAGACCACTAACAAAACAGAATTAACCAGTACCTCAAGTTGAAAATACAGAGAGGAAATTCTTTACACAAAAAGAAAATTTTAACAACACAAAAAACATATTAGAAACTGATAAATTATCATTAGAGTTATCACATTTAGCAACAAGTCGATAGACTGATACCGAGCATGAACTCTTCGACAGTGTGAAAAGTTTGTGCCAGTACTCTTCTGTATCTAAGAGGAGACACAGCGGAGAACCAGCTTTTCATTCAGATAAACATGGTAAGGTTTACTCTTTAATCTATTCATTACTAGTAGGCAATTTTGATAGGTATAGTGAGTGCTTTTTCTGAAAACTACAAATAATTGTACTATTTAGTTTTATACTTATTTTTCATTGCAGATCATAGTGTTTGTCATTGCAAAGAAGGACCATTGCAAACTCTTCAAGCTATAATTTCGGTAAAGATGAGAAATCGAAGAATGAGGCGAAAAGTTTTGCTGTTAATCTATGTAGCATGATGTCAAAGGCGTGCAATTTATCCCAATTTAAAAATGTGATGTTCATTTTTTACCTTATTTCAAACGCCTTAATAAGCTTTTGTCTTCTTATACCATTCATATTTTTATATGATCGTGCCATTGAGATGGGAATAGACACAGAATGTGCAAAATGACAAAGTGTTTAGTGGGATTCTTGCTGACAAACTGAAGATAAATAAGATTATGTTTTTCAGCAGCGCAATTATAGTTACTAAGTCGTGGCCACGAGATAGTTAAGTGGTGCGCACGAGATAAATAACCAATCATATTACACTTATATGAATTTCCCGAGTTAACTAGACAAGTGCTATAGTACAAGGATGCCCCTTTTTCACCTGCCTGTAAAAGTGCCATTTATACAAGTTATTGATAGGTCAATGATAAACTGTCGATATAGGTAAACCATATCAACTTCCGGTTAAGGAGTAAAGTAACTCGTGACCATGACATAGTATCTCCTTCCCACGACTTAATTATCTTGTGACCAAGACTTAGTAACTCGTGGCCACGTTCCCTCGACTTAACTTTCTCGTGGCCACGACTTAGTAACTCGTGGCCACGCCATAGTAGCTCGTGGCCACGACATAGTATCTCGTGGCCACGACATAGTATCTCGTGGAAACGACTTAGTAACTCATGGCCACGACATAGTATCTTGTTCCCACGAATTAACTATCTCGTGGCCACGAATTAGTAACTCATGGCCATGACATAGTATCTCGTGCGTACGAGATAAATAAAAAATACAATAAGGTTATTTAGAAGCTGATTTTAGTAAGATTTTAGAGTTTTGAAGCGTTTTAAAATACTATGAGTATAAAACTACGGAGACATATTAGAAACAGAACATATCAAATTACCCTCGTATGACCTTAGAATGAATTAATGTATGGACTATGGACTGTCACAGTAACTGCTAGGAAGAAGTGGTTAACGAAATCAAACGTCCTTCAAAAATGACCCAATTTTGAACAAAATTTTACTACTGATCACATTTCATACTCTGTTTTTAAAATCAAATTTAGATTTTTAAATGTTGGGTGGATAAATTTCAACGGGGTCAAAATTTAATGTTACAGCGGACAATATTTTATAAAATGCATTAGATGTACATGTCATGATGCGGACTGGCACGTCTATTGGTTGGCCTACATAACATATTACTAGCACAAAAATGACTGCATATAGCATGAAAATAGATACTTAGTATATTTACTGTGTGTATGAATTATTTATATGCACAGCAGTTAGATTACTAGCTTTAATGACCTAAATTTAGAACATGGTTATTTAAATGTAATATTGATAAGAAAGAAGTGTAAACACATCCAGAGGAAGACAGGTTTATCATACAAGGCAAGTAAACATTTTGTTTTCTTCTGAAATTTAACAATTTTCATTGTATGTCAAGAAATGATTTCAATTTACTAAAGATAGGAATATATTTATGAATCGCATGAAATGAAATAAACAGTATAGAAAATAGATCAATGTCATGTGAATATAAATTGAATTCCTTTAGTAGTGACTGTGACAGTCCATAATCATTGAATATAATTTGAATTCATGT
Source organism: Ruditapes philippinarum (assembly GCF_026571515.1). NCBI lineage: Eukaryota > Metazoa > Mollusca > Bivalvia > Venerida > Veneridae > Ruditapes > Ruditapes philippinarum. The sequence continues at coordinate 64,030 of NW_026864649.1, read as the reverse complement.
GATTTAAAATAAAAGAATTAAAGTTATAATGTGACGGAACATTAACATGAATTTTCATACAATCCTCACATAAAGAAAAGTAAACAGTCATGTTCAGTTTTACTGTTAACAATGTCCATCTCTCTGTGCGTACACAGTTTGACGCGTTTTTTAATAATAAAAAAACAAACTAGAAATGTGTCCATAGGACACGGATGCCCCCAAACTCATGTTTTGTCAATCTTATGGTCAAATATTTTTTGGCTACATGTGCATCAATTTGAAAACTAAAAATCTTTTATTTAGTAATGGGATTTTTTTTATATAACCACAAGTGAACCCCAAGGTGCATGAGTACACATGTTTACCAACATTATTGTAAACTTTCAGGCCTACAGGTCAATTACTTTTTGAGCTATGCATGAACAAATTGAAAATTGCAAATTTTTATTAAGTCAGCTCTAACAAAACTGAAAAAAAATCTACATGCAAAATCCCTAGTGCATAGCTTCACAGCGATGTTGATCATTATTCCTGCAAAGTTGATTGATTTTAACTCAAGCACTCAAGGAACAAATAAAACAACATAATGAAACTAACTGTTTTTACAAAGTCAAGGGCAATTACTCTACAAATACTGGATAAATCCACAAGCGAAATCCAAGGTACACAACTACATATGCTGACCAACATTTCTATTAAGTTTCATGACTCTAGGTTAAATACATTTTAAGGTACGTACGACAAAAATTGAAAACTGCAAATTTCCACTTAGTTAAGGGCAATAACTCTGACAAAACATATCAATTCACAAGCGAACCCCCAGATGCAACACTTCACATGCTGATTAACATTCCTGTAAAGTTTCATGACCCTAGGTCAAATACTTTTTGAGCTACGTCCGACACATGTTAACAATTGCAAATCTTTTATTAAGTCGAGGGCAATAACTCTTTCAAAACAACATAAATCCACAAGCGAAACCCCAGGTGCACAATTTTACATGCTGATCAACATTCCTGTAAAGTTTCATGACTAGGTCAAATATTTTTTGAGTAACGTGCGACACAAGTTGAAAATTGCAAATTTTTACTAAATCAAGGGCAAAAACTCTAAAATACTAAATATATCCACACGAAAATACCCAGATGCACAAGTTCACATCCTGAGCAACATTCCTGTAAGGTTTCATGACTCTAGGTCAAATACTTTTGTGTTACGTGCGACACAAGTTTAAAATTGTAAATGTTTACTAAGTCAAGGGCAATATAACTCTAAAAATACTAAATATATCCATACGAAAATACCCAGTTGCACAACTACATATGCTATGCTGATGAACATTCCTGTAAAGTTTCATGACTCTAAGTCAAATACTTTTTGAGCTACCTGCGACACAAAATGAGAACGGACTGAAGGACGGATGGATGGACGGATATAATTTATTAGGAAACATCATAATCACGGCAATTTGGTCAATGTACTGCTACTGTTTCCTCGACTGGTAATATATCCCTTAGAGAAGAACAATATATAGCAGGGATTATTTGTAGAATTTCTGTTAAAATTACGTGATGCTAACTACGATACCTCACTACTAAATAATGGCATTGTAAATAATATATTTATGTTTCTATTTGAGGATATTTTATTAATTTAGATCCGATCATACTATTCTTAGCCATAAAATAATTTATGAGCTTGCTATTAATGGATAGATCCCTACTCTGACCTTATATTAGAATAACAATACATTCTACCAAGAACACGAGCATGTGGCATTTTGTTAACAGATAATGTTTTGGTAACATTCTCATTGAATCCATTAATCTGATAGTTAGAATTATGTAAGCATTACAATGGGCTTTATGCAATATGAACATTCAGTATCATAAGTATATAACCTTCTTTCCATATTATATGTAACATGCTAACATGCTAAGATGCCTCACGATATCTTTAATCAAAATCGATTTAATTTAGCTCCGCAAACTTTCTTAGACTGAAAATATCTTGGACCCGCTGAAGTTTAATACAAACCAAATCTGCATGTTATGGTACATTAATTTTAGCTCGACTTTTTCGAAGAAAAAAGAGCTATTGCTATAGTCATGTTGTCTTTGCTGTTGCCGTTGCCGTGCAGTTGCTATTTCAACTTAAACGTTGGTTATTTGTTTTATTTATCTATGGATTGCCATCATACTTGAACACAACAGACCTTTGGCTTCACTCGTAAATGACCATGGCCTTCAATGTCAAATAACAATTGGCTATAATTTTATATCATAAATAGTTTGTCTTAATACTTGGACACAATAATCCTTCCGTCAAGAACATATAATTGATTATGATTATCACTCATCAATGACCTTGACCTTTAATGTCAAATCATTGATTTTTTTTTTCAAAAACAACTACACATTTGTTATTTATGAATGGATTGTCTTCAAACTTGATCACAACAATCCTTACGACAAGACCTTTATGGAAAATCCAACCTTGAAGGTCAAAATAGTTATTATATTGATTTATTATTTTATAAGGCCAATACCGCCCATAAATGAATATAAATAAAAAAAGAAAGTCATGAGCAGGAAATTATACACAGAAAATCACAATCGGCACACGCAGCCTGGACTCAATGAAAAATATAAAAAAAATATAAAAACACTTTTATTTTCAGATGAACACCGGGAACGCGACTTTAGACGGATCATTACATGCAGACGAAATCAGGACATTACTGTACAACAATGAATCGAAAACAACAGAATTGAAAATAAAAAAGAATGTTGGCGATTTACTTGAATTGGAGAAAAGGGAAAATGTAACTAGTACTGTATCGCCTGATGGTGGTTGGGGTTGGATAGTAGTGCTTGGTTCATTCTTTGTTCACTTAATAACTGACGGATTGTTGTATTCTTTTGGAATATTGTATATTGAATTCTTAAATCAATATGAAGGCAGTAAAGGGGAGACAGCTTGGATAGGTTCTTTGGCAATAGGACTTCAGCTTGTAACGGGTAGGAGAAAAGTGCTAGTTAATTAGTTGTTCTGCAGATTTCATTAGTTATCATTGTCTACTATAAATAACAATGTGGCCATACCACGTGACCTTTCGGGTACGGAACACGCCGATTTTTCACCCGATTCAGGTATGTTTTTTATTCATAACTTATTTATTACTCAACCGATTTTGATCAGATAAGGCGCAGAGTACCCGTAATTATATCAGTTATCCACGGTATATCAAAATTCTGAAAACCCCTGAATAGTTTTTGAGAACATTCAAGTACAGTTTTCTTTTCATAGCCTGGGCCGAGGGGAACGGCACACACTCATTTGGCATAACAGGCGATTTCTAGCAAATCATATGTTTTTTGACACTATTTCATAGAAAAATACTTGTTAAATCTGATATATTTACTATGTCCAATGTATCGAGTGAATGCAATGATGTTTTAGCATATTTTCATAAAGTTATGTTGAAATGATACGGAACACACTGTTATTTCAAAAGATACGGTACACACACAATTTCTGTCTTTGAAACAATTCTAAAATAAAATATATAAAAAAATTAATTTAAATTATAATGTGAGTGATTTTTGTCATAGTTATACATTTTATTAATTTAAACGAGAACCCTGGGACCTGTTTTGCAAAGTATCATTATGCCTACAGTTTGATGTAAACAGGATTATTCAAAAAATAAAAGAACATTTTGAGAGTACGTTGCGCAAAATTCGATTTTATATGTTGAGCAATTAATATTTGGCTATAAAATGTTAAAATTTTAGGGAGGAATACGGAAGACATTCAAAATATTGTTTTGTTTTGATTTTCATTTGAAACAATTAGGTATATTCTTTTGATTATAAAACGAATTGTGAAATTCATGGACATCTGTTATGTGTGATTATTATTTCATTTAATTTGTTTGTTCGAATATATAAATGACTGTCTAAACGTAGTATGAATATATAAACAAACAAGAAGTTAGGAGTAAGTTGGAAATATATGTTCCTTGCAAAATGATGTTTAAATAATCGAATTTGGAGGAAAAACTCTGGTTTTGATGTAAGAGGATTTTTTTAAATCACGGAAAGTTTAAAGTTTTTTTTCGGCCACATAATATTTGGTATGAATAATCTGCCAGGGTCCCAAACTAACTGCATGTATCTAAATTATCAAATTATCTACATATGGACAAATATATTTCGCAGTTTTACGTGAAATCAAAATTAATAATTTGATAATTTGAAGAACCCATATGGGAACAAGGCCTGTTATATATCGTAACGTAAACCGTAGTTTATACAAGGTAACCTTGTTACATATATACATGTAAGAATAAACATGTTAGGAAATTTGGTAAAATTATGCCTATCTTGGACTTTCATTTCAAGATGCATTAAACACTTGAGTTCATGGATATGTGTGCTTGCGTGTTTGTGTTAAAAATAAAAATGATATTTAATAATACCCATTTTGTCAATCAAATGCTATGGATTTTGGAGGCTGCGTTCTGTTTTATATACTACATGAAGTAGGTACGAGACCACAAGTGTCACTTCGATGTTTCGATTTTTTATGTGAGAAAGTTTTCTTACTACCGTTGTCGGTCGTTTTACTCAGGTGCCCGTTCGTTCCTTTATTTGTACCCAAAGGGGCACTTGTAAAACTCGAAAGTCGCCACATGATAATGTCAGTTTTATGAGCCGTGAAACCAAACCAAAAAATGACCTCATTACATGAATTAAAAGTTATTTTTAAAGCTTCATGCCTTTAAACATTAAAAATTTAAGCAATGGCGACTACATTTTTATTTGTTTGGGTCGTCAGACAAAACAAATAATGGTAGCGAAATTTCAGGCTCTGATATGCTTATTTGCAAAATAAGAAAGTAGTCCGAACCCCTGGAAGCGGTTACTTACCTTTATATGTACTCTAACGCTGAAAAAATAAGGGGGGATCACTGTGTCAAGATTTTCAAATGACGGGCGCATTAATTTTCAAGCCTTCTCGGGAGAAGAAAAAGTAGTTCCCGATTGGCCAAAGATTTCAAATATTGTGTATTTCTTTACAGATATACATGTAATATTAAGCTCCATGATTATTTACATCAGTGTCAAACGAAATAAATAAGGGTTACAAACCCTAATTTAGAATGATATGGTTTTCTTCAGACTGTTATCTTATAACTTTCCCGTGGTCGAGGGGTTACACGCTCTTTTAGGAAGAGAGATGTCCTGAGTTCAAATCCAAGTTAAGGCATGTTTTTTTTGTTTTTTTTTAAATTGTTTAAGCCAAATAAACAATGCATTACATATCAGTGTTGCAATAAGCCTTATAGCCAATTTACTACAGTTATGATACTAGAAACAACATTGGTGGCACTATACAAAAACAAATTGGTTTACAATCTCACAGCCTCCACCTTTCTGACATTCTGAGACCCAAACGAATTCAGTGCCTTCTGTGATTTGATTTAATTAAACATGACCATGATATTGCAAAATTGTACCTAATGACTTGCTTATTATTAACAAAATATAAATATATATAAATTGTTATCAAGTAATGATACTTTTTAGCGATTTAGGTCATGACCTTGTTTTATTTTTTCAGGATGAAGCAAAAAGACATATCTTACTTCACTTAAACTAAAAGAAATAAAAAACAACAATAAACACAGCATTATATAACAACATTTTCTTTCTATAGAGCGCAACTATCTGATTCTGTGAAGATTGAAGTGTTTAAAATACTCTAGGTGATTTTAAATAGGACAATTACATGGAGGTTGTAAATGTTAAGCGTGATCTCTTGAAATATAGTGCACAAATACATATAAACATTAAAAGTAAGCATTACGATACATTGCAAAAGAGGTCCCTGGGTTCTCGTTTAAATTAATAAAATGTATAACTATGAAAAAAATCACTCACATTATAATTGAAATTAAATTTTAGTAATTTTTATTTTAGAATTATTACAAAGACAGAAATTGTGTGTGTACCGTATCTTTTGAAATAACAGTGTGTTCCGTACCATTTCAACATAACTTTATGAAACTATGCTAAAACATCACTGCATTCACTCGATACATTGGACATAGTAAATATATCAGATTTAACATGTATTTTTCTATGAAATAGTGTCAAAAAACATATGACTTGCTAGAAATTGCTTGTTATGGCAAATGAGTGTGTACCGTTCCCCTCGGCCCAGGCTATAAAAAGAAAACTGTACTCGAATGTTCTCAAAAAACCATTCAGGGGTTTTCAGAATTTTGATATACCGTGGATAGCTGATATATTTACGGGTACTCTGCGCCTTATCTGATCAAAATCGGTTGAGTAATAAATAAGCTGTGAATAAAAACATACCTGAATCGGGTGAAAAATCGGCGTGTTCCGTACCCAAAAAGTCACGTGGTATGGCCACATTGAATAAATCGAAAGAATTTTGTTAGTTTGGTATTAATAATAGGTAGTAATAAATGCCCAGCACCAACTGAAAAGTGACGATCAAGGAATTTATCATTTTGTGACATAGGTTGAAGGGAAAATGGAATTTAAATTGTAGATTATTAAAAGAAAATATTAATGAATTTGATGATGTTTTAAACAAATTAGCAAATAAAAGTCATCAATTTATCAAACTAATCCGTCTGATTCATACATATTTTTTATATTATTTGCAAATTAAGTGCGAATATCCTGAACGTTTGTCAATAGACCAATCTTATTGTCTTTTTAACAACATACTTTAATTTGTTTAAGGAGCGATTGCGAGTGTTTTGACGAACAGGTTTGGATGTCGAGCTACAACAATCATTGGTGCTACAGTAACCTCTCTGGGTTTCATACTAAGCGCTTTTTCACCAAGTCTTTACTTTCTCTATTTCAGTTTTGGCATACTTTCAGGTATATGAAATGTTACTTTTTACATCCTGTCAAGCATGATTTTTAATTACACTTTGCAAGTGCTTAATTCAAATAAAGCTTTGAACGAAATTTTAATTTCTAGATGATATCCGAATAAATTTGTCTCTTTTTTTTCTTAAACGTGTTATCACAAATCTATATGTCTTGTTTAGTGTATATTAATGCTCAAATATTAAACCATAAAAATAATATCATGTTATACTTTCTACCTCAGGTCTAGGTTTTGGTCTCACATATTTACCAGCTGTTGTTATCGTGGCTCATTATTTTGAAAGCAAGCGAACTTTGGCTATGGGGCTTGCGTCCTGTGGGAGTGGTATAGGAGCTTTTATTCTAAATCCCTTATCAAAGTATTTGATCGACGTTTATGGGTGGCGCGGAACATTACTCATTCAAGCGGGTATTCAACTTAATTGCATTTTGTGTGGAGCCCTATTTAGACCACTAACAAAACAAAATCAACCAGTACCTCAAGCTGAAAATACAGAGCGGAAATTCTTTACACAAAAAGAAAATTTTAACGACACAAATAACATTTTAGAAACTAATGAAGTATCATCATTAGAGTTAACACATTTAGCAAGAAGTCAGCAGAATGATACCGAGCATGAACTCTCCGACAGTGTGAACAGTTTGTGCCAGTACTCTTCTGTATCTAAGAAAAGACACAGCGGAGAACCAGCTTTTCATTCAGATAAACATGGTAAGGTTTACTTTTTAATCTATTCATTACTATTAGGCACTTTTTATATCTTAAGTGCTTTTTCTGAAAACTACTAATAATTTTAACATTTAGTTTTATTACTTATTTTTCATTGCAGAACATACTTCATGTCATTGCAAAGATGGACCATTGCAAACTTGTATAAGGGAGACCTCTTCTAGTCATAATTTCAGTAAAGATGAGATATTGAAGCATGAAGCGAAATGTTTAGGACATAATCTTTGTAGCATGATGTCAAAGTCGTGCAATTTATCCCAATTTAAAAATATGATGTTCATTGTTTACCTTATTTCAAACGCTTTAATAAGCTTCAGTCTTAATACACCTTTCATATTCTTATATGATCGTGCCGTTGAGATGGGCATATACACAGAAAGTGCAAAATGGTTGGGTTCCATCATAGGGATAACAAATACCGTTGGCAGAGTGTTTAGTGGGATTCTTGCTGACAAACTGAAGATAAATAAGATTATGCTATTCAGCAGCACAATTATTATTGTTGGCGTTTCAACTACCATTTGTCCACTATGCACAAACTTTACTTGGCTTGTCGCCTTCTCTTGCGTGTTCGGACTCTCCTTCGGTAAGCGCCTATATTACTTTTGTTGCCGTTAAAGATCAAATTAAACAAGCTTAATGATAGACAAATATATATGTAGATATTGATGTAAATAGGCTAGTAGAAACAGACATTTTTAAGCTAATTTGATAATTCTATCAAATGCCATTATCATATCGAAGATTTTTGTATTTCAGGTATATACGTTCCACTTATGTCTGTTGTGATTGTTGATATCTTAGGAAAGCAAATGTTAACAAACGCATTCGGTTTACTTTTGATGTTTAAAGGACTTGCTAATCTGATTGGCCCGCCGTTTGCGGGTAAATATTTGACTTACAAGTTTGTATATACACATGTTGAAACGTGCATTCTTGAAAAGGTAGCAGTTACATTTGGATGCCAACCAAAATTCTTGAGACCTCTGTTTTACCTCATTTATGTTTTTATATTTTTACCTGTTACCTTTCATTATCAATAATTTATGAATTCATGTAAATATCCATATATATATCTTTCTAGAATACATCTTATATTGAAGATTGATACCTTTGTTTGAAAAAAGAGCACTATTCATTCTTACTTCAGGTTGGCTTTATGACAAAACAGAAAGTTATAATGCAGCTTTCATTGTTGCTGGGATCAGCATAACGATTGCTGGAGTAATGTTAGCTTTAGTTATCTGTGTTACGAAACGCAAGCGTTACGACGGATGTGAAAGTGAAATGAAAATGACTAACTAACGAGAAACATTTCGTGCATGCTCTCATGCACCCACACAAGTGAACAAACGAAATATTTTTGCTTATTTGATGCCATCATACCTGTATTTAAATTGCATCATTTCTTGATTGAACTACGAAATGTTTATTATTCAGAGTTATAAATGTAAAACTAATGACCTGAATTTCTATATTCGGGAATTTTTGCGTCGATTGTAAAAAAAAAGATTATATTTGTTTGGTTTTATAGCCTTCACGTGAAAAGGGACTTTTTTAAATATGTTTTATGTGTCTCGTTAAAGCATGTGGATAGTACAATGGACGTTTACGTGTATGTGACTGTTGGTGAACATTTCGTTGCGTTTTCGTCTACTCAGATGTTCTGATACATTGACCGACCTATGCATCCACCCCTTATGTTATCATACTTCTACTTGTGCACCAGATGGAACTATAGGTTTGCCTTCCAGATAAACGTCTAATGATTAGTCCGTCCAAATCTTAAGCCACATAAACTATATGAAGCGCAGTATCTTTCTTTGAAAGTTCACCATTGTTAGCTGGATTGTCGCGCGCAAAATTCAGGTGCCAGCGGTTAAGGTCAAGGTCATAAATAGGCGTCAAAGTTCAAATTAAAATATGAAATTGTGTATAGGGACCATTTAGTCATCATTTATTGAGGGATTGTTACACAAATGGTCATTGTCATGACTACATCGGTGACACTTGTAATAGGTCAATATATGCAATTTCACCATTTTCGTGTTAAATGTTGAATTCTGCTTAAGCCGGTGCTAGGGGGCTTGGACGGTAACTTGCACTTTCCAGTACCGTCAATCAAACCGAGCCTGCAACATTTTAAATTTTGTCGCGTTGGACTTTCTTTAGGGATTCTGTTTTTCTCTATTTAATAGAAATGTTCACCACTTTGAGAAGCTGTGTCGCGCGCATGAACAGGGCTCATTTAGAGGTCATTGAAAAAGCTTGTCCAGAGCAAACCTTCTAAATGCAGGGAGTGATTTTAATTGAAATTGGCATAGATGTGTGGTTTGCGAAATTCAGGTCCACATGGTCTAGGTCAAAAATAGGGGTCAAAGTTCTTATAAAAATATGAAAACGTGTCTAGGGACCATTTAGTCATCATTTATTGAGGGATTGTAACACAAATGGTCATTATCATGGCTACATATGAGACACTTGTAATTAAGGTCAAGTATGTATGGTCAAGGTCACTAAAGATGATGAAATATCTGAACTTTGATTGGAATATATCTGCTACACGCCTGGAGGAATTTGAATGAAACTTCATAGAAACGTTCACTTCTATGAGAAGCTATGGCGCGTCTATGAACCAGGTCTGTAGGTCAGATGCCAAGGTCGCACATACAGATCATTCAAAAACACTTGCCTTGAGCATAATTTCTACATGCATAGACGGATTTTAATTTAGCTTTGTACACATTTTGTGAGGCAGAGTATCAAGCCCAAAATTCAGGTCTTTGCGGCTAAGGTCAAAATCACACATAGGGTCAAATTTCAGATGAAAAATAGGATGTGTATAGGGACCATTATGTCATAATTTATTGAGGGATTATAACACAAATGGTTATTGTCAAGGCCACCGTCATGAAATTTGTATTTTAAGTAATGTATCATGGTCAAGGTCACTTATGATAATGAAATATCTTGATATTGTCCGGAGCATATCTCCTACATGCATGAAAGATTTTTTATTATATTTTATGGAAATGTTTACCACCATGAATGGGATCGTTTCAGTTCATCCAGTTCAAAGGTCATCAAGGTCACACTTAGAGCTTATTGCTATGCATATCTTTAATGCCCACATGTCCACACTTGACCTGATAGAATTGTTTACTAATGTCTCATACTTAACCTTACAAATAATATCATATCATTTCTACTTAATGCTGGCATATTAACAGGCAAGTTAACAATCAAGTAATTTTATACAAGAAGTAGCGTACTGACGCAATTTCATATAAATGATCGCATTTTCAGCTGCCTGGTTATGTTAAGACATTACGTTATATGCTAATGTTTGGTTTTGTCACGGCAATGTTTCCTCATAAAACACCAGTACTGGTTACTTGCATGATAACTGTTTCTAATTATCACAATCGAGTTGAGATAAATAGGTTAAAAGAAAGTATGAATATACTGCAACATTGAGGTCGTGCTTATGCAAAATATTTGATGTAATGATTGCATAGTGAATGTGCAATGTAAATGTAGATATGATTTCACAGTCTATTTTGTAAGTGTAAAAAGAAAGGATAACATATATGACAAGCAAAAAATAAATATAATTAGTCTGCAATTATATTTTTAATTCATATATATAAAAAATGATGTCGCTGGTCATAATGTCAGGTCGAATAAGCTATTGACTTGTTCGAAGTTGGTATAAGTAGTCACAATCGGGTAGTGATGTTAAGTCTTACAATTAATTATTTTCATTAAATTTGACCGTGTATTGAGAATGAATGCAATATTTTTCTGGATTATATGTATGGTCATCAAAAATGTTTTCAGTCTTGCTCTGCAACTTTTCTTACACTCTTTCGCCTCTTATCGTGTATTTGCTCATGTTTATTTTCCCAAAATATGCATGTTTTGTTAGATTATGACCATCTGCCGTGAACGTTTCATATATCATTTTTGTCGTAACATTTTCTTAACAACTTCATATGTGCTTTATAAAAACAGTTTAAACTGGCATATGCATAATATTTTGTAACCCTGCTTCTTAAACATTTCATTGAGCTATAGTATATCCAAAAATAAGACATTGTTTAGATAGCTTGAGGAAAGCAACAAATCGTGTCATTCCTTGTCATTACTATGAAAATCAGGATTGTGACTTTCAAAGGTGTTCTTGTTTAAAAAAATGACCAATGTTGGACAAAATCCATCTTGAGTCATTCACACATTGTGATGTTCTGCATGTGTGTTTCTTATACTTGATAAACATAACAGCAATGCACCAGACTGATGTGGACAGATCATTAGATGGGTATTGTTACACAACGATGAACAGCAGCATTTAAAATAATAGAAAAGAAAGGCGACACTCTCAATGATTTGGAAAATAATGCGAATACAACTGTATCGCCAGATGGTGGATAGGAGGGTAATGTTTGATTGCTTATTTATCTACTTAATAACTGATGGATTACGTCAGAGATGTAGATATATGCGTACTCATTTGGAATAGGGTACCTTGAATTCCTTAATTATTTTGACAGCGCTAAAGGAGAAACAGACTGGATAGGTTCATTGGAAACAGGACTCCAGCATTTAACTGGTAAGAGGTTATTGTTAACACTTTTGCGTGTTACTTTTATTATCATACTGGTTATTAGTGTTTGAAATGAAAATGAATAAATCTAATTCAAAAGAAAGAATTTATAAACATATATCACTGAAATTAATAAAGAATTAAGAAGTATACAAGTAAAATGATTTCCTGCGGGGAACATTTTTAATAATATAAAGATATTTCATTTAACTATTTTCAACATTGTTTCAGGGAATAAATAAACGTTTGTATCAGGAATATAGTTGACAATAATCGATCAATATAGAAGAAGGTCTTTGGAAACTAGTGACCGTTGAAGACCTGAGACCGGAGAAGGTCGAACATAAAACAATTATTTCTTTTCAAGAAAATGATTAAATACCATTTTCTGAATAATTCCGAGCAAAAAAATTAAAGTAAACACATAAGTTTACGCAGAAAATATCTCTATTTGGTATGGCAGATGCCACTACGAATATTTTAATTTTGTAGATTTTCAGTATAAACAATTTATTGTTTGTAAAATTTGAGATAGATATTAAAGAAACATTGATAATTTTCAAACACATCATTCAAGTTTTTCCACCTTAAACGGTAAAATAATTATAGAAAATTAGAAATATCACGTAATAGTTTTTTGTTGTTAATAAGGTGTAATTCGGACTAATTCCCTAGAGGTAAATCCGTAACGTACCGGCAAACGGTATTTAGCTAGGTTTTCGAAAAGGTCAATTAACCAATCATGTGCGGTTTACAGATCACATGCTCCTCCATGTACCGAAAACAGGTCACGTGCTCCTCCATGCCTCAAAAGTTAAACGCGTACCAATACCCTGCGGTCTTCAGACCGCAGGGAGACCGCAGGGAATGAAAATGTAGTTCGTTAATTGATATTAATAATAAGTAAGAGTAGAGAGGTACAGCAAAACAATAATAGGTAATACCTTTAGTAATAAAATAAACAACTAAATGTTGACAGTTGAAAAAAACCCATGAACATTAGCGAGTTTATCTTGCATATCAATTTATGACCTACAGTATATGGAATTCCGCAAGAAATGTTATTTAAAAAAAACAAGTTGGTCTAAAAGGTCTTGTAAACAATGAAGCAAATTAGGACTATCAATGTTTGACATAGGCATTAAACTATTCCCGTCTTTTCAAACAGAAAAGTATCTTAAAAATACAAAAACGTACAATTAAATTGTCTTTCAAATGATAGAATTTAATTTGTTTCAGGACCCATGGCCGGTTTTTTGACGAACAAGTTTGGATATTGAGCTTCACCAATCATCGGTAGTTTAGTAGCCTCTCTTGGCTTCTTGCTAAGCACGTTCTCTCCTTGTATTTAAGTTTTAGAACACTTTCAAGTAATTTTTTTTGTCTTTTACGTTTCATCAATTTTAATACCATTTGCAATTTTGATGTTTATGAAGTTAAGTGACATAAAAAAATTGTGATTCTATCTTATCATTTGATTATCATACTTTCAATAAATGTCCATATCTTTCTCGAAAATGTGTCGAATCAATTTATCATGAAATTATAAATAGTATATGCAAACGTGTTTTGCTCTATTAAGGCGACAACAGACACTTTCAATATATTTCCATTATTGTGATTTAAAACATTTTTGTAATAATTGTTGTTTATTTAAATTGCATGCATGACAACAACAACAACAACAACAACACAAACAACAGCAAGATGACTTTGATATTTCATGCATGACAACAACAACAACAACAACACAACCAACAGCAAAATGACATTGATACGTCGATTTAAAATTATACCATTTTTGTTCAAAAACAATTATTTACAAAGGCATTTGTTCAAAAATGTTTGCTTTTTTATTAAAATAATTTCAATAAATTTATAAAATTATTACTATAAAAAGCTGGTTTGAATGACATTTATGGAGGTACCACAGAAAGTGACTAAAGCCAGATGGCAATATTAAAAAAAGTGTCATACTAGTAATATTGAATCTTATTTTGTCACGATTTTTAAGCTCAGGTTTCGGTCTGACATATCTTCCAGCTGTTATTAGCGTTGCTCGTTATTTTGAAGCAAACTTTGTCTATGAGGCTCCTGTCATGTTGGAGTAGTATTGGAGCTTTTATCAAATATTTGATCGATGTAAATGGGTGGCGCGGAACTTTACTCATCCAATCGGGTATTCTTCTTCATTGCATGTTGTCTGGAGCTTTATTCCGACCACTTGAACAACAGAATCAGCAAGTACCTAAAAAGGATACAGAAAGCAAAGTTTTACCACAACGGGTAAATTGAAGAATCGGAGCCAAAAGACGCAGGAAAGCGCAATTAGTTCCAAGAAAGAAGTATCACTATTCAAGCTTGCAAAGTAAATTGTGATCGATGTTTTACTTTAAATGATACTGTTTTCTAAGGCATAAATGTTTATATTTGTATATAGAAAAAATATGCTTTTGTTTATATTTATCAGTTTAGTACAATGTATAACATAATAATAGGAATATAATTTTCATGACTACATCGTATGTCGGAGATTGGTATTTCTGTATAACTGATAAATATAAAGAAATGTGTTCGGTATAATAACAGGTTGGCTTTCTATTTGTATGCGTGTTTAGTTGTATATACATTGATGAGACTGGGAATGAAGAATACATATGTGCGATTGGGGTGGTTGTGTCATATTTTAAAATCTGAGGTTGAAAAGTGTTATTTTCTTGACTTTCAAGTGCTGTTTATAATACCTTTTTTTACGGAATGCCGTTAGGGCCATCGCCTATGAATGTGTTGATCTGAAACGCGATAGTCGATAGTACGATGGTGAAAACGCGAAATCACGAAACTACGATGGTGAAAACGCGAAAGTACGATGATGAAAACGCGATAGTACGATGATGAAAACGCGACAGTACGATACTACGATGATGAAAACGCGATAAACTTTCGTGTTTTCACCATCGTACTGTCGCGTTTTCACCATCGTAGTTTCGTGATTTCGCGTTTTCATCATCGTACTGTCGAGTATCGCGTTTCAGATCAAACCATTCATAGGCGATGGCCCTAACGGCATTCCGGAATGCCGTTAGGGCCATCGCCTATGAATGTGTTAATCTGAAACGCGAAAGTCGATAGTACGATGGTGAAAACACGAAATCACGAAACTACGATGGTGAAAACACGATAGTACGATGATGAAAACGCGATAGTACGATGATGAAAACGCGATAGTACGATGATGAAAACACGACAGTACGATGGTGAAAACGCGATAGTACGATGATGAAAACACGACAGTACGATGATGAAAACGCGATAGTACGATGGTGAAAACGCGATAGTACGATGATGAAAACACGACAGTACGATGATGAAAACTCGAAATCACGAAATTACGATGGTGAAAACGCGACAGTACGATGGTGAAAACACGATAGTTTATCGCGTTTTCATCATCGTAGTATCGTACTGTCGCGTTTTCATCATCGTACTTTCGCGTTTTCATCATCGTACTTTCGCATTTTCACCATCGTAGTTTCGTGATTTCGCGTTTTCACCATCGTACTATCGACTATCGCGTTTCAGATCAACAAATTCATAGGCAATGGCCCTAACGGCATTCCGTACCTTTTGGATTATTTAACATCACATTGTATTTTGCATAGGTTAGTGTTAATAAGCATTAACAAAATTTGATTGCTAACCAATGTAATGTTTGAAATTATTTTTATAAACAGTCAATTTACTTGACTGATTAATAGTCAGCCGATTTACTAAAGTAAATGTGTTATTTGAAATACTGTCTATCTAGTGTACAAAAAATAATGTTAGATATTTAAATGGACATTACAAGTGAAATTTTTAAGGCATACAAATACAACAGCCACGAGACAATTGTATCAAACTAAATTAAATTCAATGATTCTAGAGCCGAATCGATTCGAAATTACATCCGGAATCACGTGTCCACACAGTTTGCATTTTTCATTTACAAGAAGTAGCGAATAATGATTGATATCGATGATGTTTGTATCGATTTATTCAGGGAAATATACATAAACACATATATAATCATATATATCAACATGCATATAAAACATGCAAACATGCAACAAAAATAATTATTAAATCAAGTAGTATGTTTTAAGTTACTCAAGGATTGCCCATTAAGCTAAAAGCTTATGTCCAATTACTGTGATATTAATAAAATACAATAAATTACATTATGATAAATCATTATTAAGTTAAAATTAATGAAATAATTTTGCCAATATTGTTCTACAATCAAATTTTTGTTAAAGGTATGTAGAGAATCCAATTTGAGATCTAGTCATTTTATGTTTGTTTTGCCACAAAATGATTCTCATGTTACAAACATGTTTTTTTCAACAATGCTACAAAAGACGGGAATTCTTTACCGGTCAATCGAAAATATATTATAAACGTTTAAAGCTGCGTGCCTCCAGATGAGCAAAAATATTTCAATAAGATCAAACCCGAGAAAAATGTACTTTGACTTTAGGAAATGTAAAAAGATTCAAGATTTTAGTAATTATTTACATGTTTTATGCGATTTATGATACATTTTTCAGTATGTTTAAGCATATTTCTACTGCGTTACTAACGCAGTGAAGACTATTTCCGAATATTTTGACCTCATTTTGGTAACTTAGATTGGTTGTGATGGCTGTTTCAAGTGTTTGTAATGTATATATCATATCGATAAATGTGTCTTGATTGTAGTACAATGATCTTAAGATATTGAATGTCAATGATAGAGTTGGGCAGTTAAAACTGAACCACACTTTAACAACTATCAGACAGAACATAATTTGTCACAGAATTCCTCGGGGTATAGTGTTTTATAAAACGTACCACCTTACTTTGAGCTACTTGAAGTTTGTGTTTTTATATTTAACTTCATACGAAGATCTTATTGTTTGATACCTTATTGTTTGATCAATACATGGAATATAAATTGTTTGTATTTTTTTAAATTTTTGATCAGAACCAAACAGCATACATTCAGTCTTGCCAAGGCGAATAGGTAATTTATTGTCAACTAGCCATTCAGCGCATCGTTCCAAAACCTTTCCAAATTTTGTGGCTATAAGTTTTGGATCCTTGTGCGAAAACAGTATTGTACAATCATTTGCATATAATATGTAATAGGAATTGAGTCTGAAACAGCTTTACCAATAACCAATACTTTCTTTTTGAAACCTTCCTGACAAGTATGATTTAAACCAAGAAATAGATTTGACGCCTAATAGATCTTATTCATCACATAAAATATTATGATTGACCCTTTCAAATGCTTTTTGATAGAGACGAAAATATATTTTCATGATTACTTTCCCTATTCAATGTTAAACTGCAGTTCTGAATAGATATAAATCGTATTTACTCAGTTGTAACTGAAGGCTCTTAGCATTTTTAAATGAAAATTGAAATTTTACTTGTTCCACTTTCCTTAGATATTGATAATAAAAAATTAAGATGAAATATCTATTTATTTATAAGTGTAACTCTACATTTTACAGCTCGAATTCGCTTTTCCTTTTACATTGTATTATCTGTTCAGCGTAATAGTGTAATGGAAGGTTTGTGCGTGTAGAGACCCTGGTTCGAATCCTGGAAAGAGCATTTTTTTTTTTTTAGATTTTTTTACAACGAATTAGATTTTAGTTCTCATGAATTTCATTCACATGATGAAATTCGAGAACATTCTGTGTTATCAACAGGTAAAGTAAAAGACAGCACAGCCGTGATTAGGATGATAAATGATCAAATAATGTAATAAAAGATATAAAATTATGTATATAAATTCAGCCAAATTTTAAAAAATGTGGCGGATGGCATTTAGAGTTTTAAACAGAATAAAATTGATAATACTTTTCAATCCGTTCAATGACAGTTAAAATAAAATACATTCAACTTTGCTTAACCGTCATAAGTCTACCTTTAATTTGTGCAAACATTAAATACTAAGTAAATGACAGGTTCATAAAGAGAAAATGAAAAGTTACTTGACGCACTGTAAAAAATATATTCTGAAAGTAAACACAATACTAAAAGATGTGCACAATTGCATATTTGAACTCGAAAAAAACCATTTTCATAACGACAGCTCTTCATAAACTGGACTATCTAAACATTACGCTACTCGGATTTACGTGCCCATCTTCTATATGTATATTGTAATCAAAGGGCAAAATATAATGATTGAATAACTTGTTAAACCTATTACATCACAATGGTACGACCGATTAAAGAAAACCTATTCGTGTCCGATAATATATATTCAATATGTGTCAAATAAAAGATAATATATTTTTGTCAACACCATCTGGGACTTTAAAATGTTTGTCAACACCATCTGGGACTTTAAATGTCTCTAATTCTAACCAAAGTAATGGATTTCGATAATGCTAAACATATTTCGTTTAGTAATTTGTGGGCTAATTATACCCAGAAAAAAAGATATAGGAGGAACATTTTTAGTGGAATTGAACCGAAATGTCATTATGTTACAGTAGTGGTGTTCATTCATGGTGGGATCATGTGACTGAGATGATTTGTACAAAATGGCGGATGAGTAGAAAAGAAAGTAAAAACCAAATTTCCATAAATGTCTCACAATTAACAATAAGATGAAAACGAAGACCACAAAATTTATTTTATATTGTTGTAAATATGGCGAATGACTTTAAAACCTCAAGTAGAAGCGCAAAATTTCCCGATGAAGAAAGTCGACTAATGTCTGAAAGAGAAAGTGAACCATCAGGAAGTATTAATAATACAAAACGTGTACGCAATGAACTACAACTAAATGTCGCTAGTGTTTGTTCGGCAATAGGACCAGAAAAGTCAGATTTGACAAGAACTAAACTTACGAAATTTGATATGCCGCATAAACAAGGAAACGATGATACACAAACGTCTAATTACCTTGATTTTCAGTGTGAACCATTTACACAGACAGCAGAACCTGAGCATGGGGAAATTGTTTTCGGCCATCATACCAATAGATCTAAAACCAATGAAGGCTATATGAGTGAAGCAGCCACCAAATCTGTTTCAAAATCATCACAAAATACAAATATTTATTGTGAAGACTGCCAGAAATTAGGTCCAAAATCTCTAGATACAGATAGTATCATGTCTGAGTCTAATATACCATGTGACTGCAGTTTGGTAAGCACAAGTGGACACAAAAGTTTACCAATATTTCCATCCCAAGACAGATTGAATGGAATATTGACGCCAAATAACATATATTTAAAGAAACATAAAAGCATACCATACCTGCATTCAGCACTTTTAAAGCAGAATGACAACGTAAAATTAAAAGATGTTGAACAAAGCGAAAAAGTTAAAAATAAAATTATGTCTGTTTGGAATAATGTTAGATATGGTAAGTTAATATACTTTTGTAAATTTTTTATGTATTAAAATCATTGAGGACAGGTAACTGCACAGTACTAGTCTACTATACTAGTATTAATCAGACTTACCTTATATACCTTCCACTCTCATAACATTAAAAATAAGGGTTTTATTTTTATTAACTCTTTTCCATGTTGAACAGTTTACACAAAGACATAATTTTTGTCCAATTCAAATGATATCCAAGTGATTTTTTTGCAATTTTCAAATCAACCTGTGGCTTTCTGAAGGGAAAAATATAGCACAGTTACTCAGAAAATGGGAAATCCTGAAATCAAATTCCAACAACTAAGATTGGAATTCATCCACATATTTTAGAATTTTTTAAATTTCTATTCATTTTAACATGCATGGCACCAGGGTCTTTCAAACAGAATGATCTGGAAACACGCTATGTAAACTCTTCTCGCTACAATTAAACATGTCTCAGTATAACTTGGTATAGTTTGCTATAAGTAAATTATGTTTAACAAGTGTTCAAGAAAAAGACCGTGACGAAAATTAAATACAAGAGCACAAATGAAAAATTTAACATTTGACATGATGTTATTTAAAAAACTTTAAACTTGTGAAAAAAGGATAAATATTTCAGAAAATAATGTTTTTAAAGTCATCATTGGCAGGTGACACATGATCACTGATCGCTCTTGTTTTAATCAGTATTATTTTAGGTTATATAACAATTATTTTGTATTGCATATTATTTATAAACAATCATTATTTTAGGTTGGACACTAAAAACCAAGACAAACTTTGGAAAAGACAGCCCAATATTTTTGCTTGGATGCTGCTATCATAAACGACCTGAGGGTAACTTTTAAAATATTAAATTTTTTGTACACCATTTTCAAGAAATAAAATAAATATATAAATATTTATATGAAATGAGGCTTTAGACCAATACAAATTTGAAAGTCATCATTTTCAGTAAGTTGTGTTGTTCTATGCTAGGGCTGTCATTGATGAAAAATGTTGTATCGATATATTGAGAGACAAATATTGACGATATATAGACTTTGACAGTAGATACAATGAAAAACATTTTAATAATAATATGTGTTATAAATTGGGATGATGGCAGGGCCAAAAAACCCTTCTTTGTAGAGGCCGAATATAGGCTGCTTCCCAGACTAAACTAGCCTTTTTTTTTCCCCAGTTTAGTCCTCAAAATTCCCCAGTCTTTTGAAATTTCCCATATAATTTAGAACAAAGTTAAATGATGGTGTTGAATTAAGGTCTTTTACTGCCTTATTAGTATTTCCCAGTGCTTTTTGCTTTTCTATTTTGAAGAACTTGTTAAAAGTTTGTGTTGAATTTGAGACCCCTTTTCCAAAAGTATGCCAAAATCATGCATATTTTCCCCAAGAAAAAGGCTGAGGCCCCTTCCCCAAAAATGGTGTTTTGGCCCTGGATGGCGTTATGCATGCTTGTAATACACATTACAAATACTACAAACTAACAGAAAGTTTTTTTCTCTGTTATTCTTGTCACTGACATTTGAAAACGGTGTTTAAAGTTCAAGTTAGCCAAGAAAAGTAGAAAAAATTGACTTCTCTTATAAGCCAAAATAGAGAGATATATTCACTAACAAAAATAATTTTTTTTATTAGCTTGTATTGATATGTGAGTGTGTATCGATATTGTATCGGATTATGAATATCGATGATATCGCATATATTCAGAGACAGCCCTATTCTATGCATGTACATGTACTAAAGTGCTCAAGGGTGAGCTTCTGGGATCACTCTGTGTCAGTCATGTGTCGTTAATGGCATCAAACTTTTTCTTAAGGTAGTATACCCCTTATGCATCACCTCCGCTTCGAAGAGTATTCAAGTATGCTTCAATTGCATTGAAACTGAAGGGTGTGGATTCAAACCCCAGAAGGGGCATTTTTTTTTCCATTTTTAGATTGACTATTCACAGAATAATCAAGCTAATGCAGTCAACCCATTTGTCGGCGTCAGCATCCCTGTGGTTAAGTTTTTTTCTGTAAGCTGGTATCTCCATAACTACTGATGGGAATAGATTGAAACTTCACACACTTGTTCTCTGTGATTATCTAACTTGATTAGCACAAGTCCCATAACTCTGATTGCTTTTTTGCATAATTATGCCCCTTTTCCGACTTAGAAATTCTTGGTTAAGTTTTTGCGTGTAAGCTGGTATCTTCAGAACTACTGAAGGGAATGGATTGAAACTTCACACACTTGTTCTCTGTGATTATCTATCATGATTGTTACAAGTCCCATAACTCTGTTTGCTTTTTGCATAATTATGCCCCTTTTTCGCCTTAGAAATTCTTTGTAAAGGTTTTGCTTGTAAGCTTGTATCTCCATAACTACTGAAGGGTTTGTGCCTTTTTTGGGACAATTTTATGCATTCATAATAATAAAGCAGTTATTTACTCGATAAACATCTTAATTACAAGCCTTTGTATCTTTGACAATTTTATGTATTCATATAGGTAAGCATTATTATACTGGATGAAACACCCTTGTGACAACTTTTCGAATAGTCGAGCGTTACTGTCCTCCGACAGTTCTTGTTTTTTCTTAAAACTACATAGTAAAAGTATTTTATATTTTGCAAGATCAACCAATATACTTTTAAGAAAATTTAAGCAATCTTTGAAAACAGCCCCTCATTGTGGTAAAGTTTAGGGATATTTTGAATTAGGGAAATTAACTAATATGTGTTTAAAGTGGACAGGGAAGGGTAACATTTTTATACATATTAAAACATTTTGTGTAGAAACGATTATTTTGCTTGTGTGATTTGTTACCTGAATGCTAGTATTTTATTTTAACAATGATCAGTTTTTCATAATGACGATATAGTAGATTATTTATAGTTTCTCATTTCTGAAAAAGAGCCCAAATTAGTTCAGAGAAATGTCCATAACTCGTAAAACATACAGTTAATTTTGTTAAAAGTGTTCATACAGGGTAGATGTGTCCTTTAAGGCATATAACTGTCCAATATTGTCAATTTTACAGTTTCTTATAAAGCCCATCAGGGGTGTCCTACCTTAAAGCAAAATCGCCTATACAAATGTACCAATAGGCTGACTATTGTTAAAACTGAGCAGGAATGTTTGAAGTTTCTGGCATTTATTGGTACATGTAAATATCTTGCATTGTTTAGATGATGAACCAGAGCCGGGAGAAGTAAGTCACTGTCCACCAAGCATGGAACTGTTCAAGCAAGACTTTCAGAGTCGTCTTTGGTTTACTTATCGGCGAGGATTTCAGATGTTACACCAAACAAAGTTTACAACAGATTGTGGCTGGGGATGTATGTTACGGAGCAGTCAGATGATGTTAGCTCAAGCGTTGATTTGCCATTTTCTCGGCAGAGGTATTTTATATATTGTGATATTGCTTACTTACATGTATATCTAAGTTACATGTATATTCTCTATTGTCAAAGACTTGATGTGCCCCTCTGTGCGTATTTAATTACAGTTTGAGATGTGATTGTAAAATGTATGTGGTTCTACTCAATGGAAGCTTGAACCTGAAATCATGCACAGAGGGGTACATAATGGTCTTCTTCCACCAGTATTGGAGAAAATACCCATATGACCTTATCAGTAGAAAAGTGACCAAAAATAATTGTCCCATAAGATTAAATACAATGTATCAGTGGGAATAAATTTAGGATTGTTATTTCATTTCTATACTAGATACTAGTATACTCAACATCACTAATTTTGCATCATCACTTATTTCACGGTAATGGCATATTTCCATGTCATGACTAGTGTTAAAATTGGTCTAAAGAGACATATTGTAGACATACACCTAAACAACAAAGTTTTTGTGCAAAATATTTGAAATCTGTAGTTTAAAAAGCCACAATAGTCAATAAAATGTGCACATATGTCTGAAACAGTCATCATTTTCTAAATGTTCTTGTTTGTTGAAAAAATAAATTTTGAGTTTCAAAGTAAAGATAGTTTTAATATTTAAAATTGAGCGATGTAACATTTACTAATTAAAACTGAAATATGAAAAAAAAACTTGAGTATTGAAATTTTAGTGTACATATCGTTTTAAAATGGCAGTCCTATGATCTATGTCTTGACCATTCTATCTGATTTTTGATTGATTATGATGTTGTTTTCTTGTATCATACAACATAAAAATGATAAAATACCAAAATGTTACAGGTAATAACAATTTTTTTGTACCGTAAGTTCATTGTTTTACGTCTTGTTTTAAAGTGTTAAGTATGGTGAACTAAGAGGAACACAGTATACTTGTTTTTTTTATGCCACCGCAGCATCTGCGATGCGGTGGCATATAGCGATTCACCTGTGTGTGTGTGTGTGTGTGTGTGTTTGTTTGTGTGTGTGTGTGTTATATAGATTATATAGTGAACTTAAAAAATCTTCTTGTGAAAAACCACTAGTCCAATTTCAACCAAACTTGGCAGGATTGATCCTTGGGTGAAGGGCTTCCAAAGTTGTTCAAAGAATTTCATTCCATGCAGAAATCTGGTTGCCATGGCAACCAAAAGGAATTATAAGAATAAATTTAAAAAATCTTCTTATAAAGACCCAGAAGGCCTAGAGCTTAGATATTTTGCATAAGGCATTGTCTGGTAGACCTCTACCAAGATTGTTCAAATTATAGCCCTGGGGTCAAAATCGGCCCCGCCCCGGGGGTCATTGATTTTCACTATATGTACATATAGTAAAAACTGAAAATACCTTCTTGTAAAGACCCAAAAGGCCCAGAGCTTAGATATTTTGCATAAGGCATTTTCTTGTAGACCCTTACCAAGATTGTTCAAATTATAGCCCTGGGGTCAAAATCGGCTCCGCCCGGGGGGTCTTGAATTTCACTATATGCACATATAGTAAAAACTTAAAATACCTTCTTGTGAAGACCCAAAAGGCCTAGAGCTTAGATATTTTACATAAGGCATTGTGTAGTGAACCTCTAGCAAGATTGTTCAAATTATAGCCTTGGGGTCAAAATCGGCCCCGCCCCTGGGGTCATTGGTTTTCTTTATATGTATATTGTAAAAAACTTACAGTAAAAACTTTAAAAACATTTCTTCTAGCAATTGACAAATGCTAGAGGTTAGATATTTTGCGTGAAACATTATGTAGTGAACCTCTAGCAAGATTGTTCAAATTATAGCCCTGGGGTCAAAATTACCCCTGCCAGGAGGGTCAATGATTTCCAATATATACATATAGTAAAAAAGAATAAAAATCTTCTTGTCTGAAGGTACAAGGCTTAGAGCTTTAATATTTATTAAATGATATCATATATAGGTACTCTACCAAAGTTGTTCAAATTTTGCCTCTAGTGTCAAAATTAGCCCCGCCCCGGGGGCCATAGGATTTCCTTATATGTGTATAGTAAAAACTTAAAAAATCATCTTCTCTAAATTTACAAAGGCGAGAGTTCAGATATTTTGCATGAAACATTGTATAGTGAACCTCTAGCAAGATTGTACAAATTATAGTCCTGGTGTCAAAATTGGCCCCACCCCCAGGGGTCATTGATTTTCACTATGTACATATAGTGAAAAATCAAAAAATCTTCTTGTCTGAAGGTACAAGGCTTAGAGCTTTGATATTTGGTATATAATATCATCTATGGGTCCTCTACTAATGTTGTTTTAATTATGCCCCTAGTGAAAAAATTGCCCTGCCCTAGAGGCGATAGTTTTCCTTATATGTATAAAGTAAAAACTTGAAAAAAATCTTCTTCTCTGAATTGACAAAGGCTAGAGGTTAAATTTATGGCATGAGACTTTGGGAAGTGAACCTCTACTAACATTCTTCAAATTATATCCCTGGGGTCAAAATTGGGTCCACCCCGGGTTCATTGATTTTCATTATGTACATATAGTAAAAAAAATAAATAAATAAAAACTATTTTTGTCTAAAGGTACAAGGCATAGAGCTTTGATGTTTGCTATATAATATCAACTGTAGGTCCTCTACCAAAGTTTTCAAATATTTCCCCTGGTGTCAAAATTGGCCCTGCCTGGGCGCAGTGATTTTCATTAAGTACACATTATTAAAACAGAAAATAAAACAAATGTTTTTCTGAATGGGAGAAAGCTACAGCTTAGATATTTGACTTGAAATGTTGTTTGGTGGAACTGTATCAAGATTGTTTTGAATTAAACCCTTAGCTCAAAATTTTGCCTTGCCCAAGGGGACAGTGACCTACTTTCTTGTCCTTTGATGAACAGCAATGAAATTTTGACCATGTGCAAAGTTTTAGTTGTAAAATTGAACTTTTATATCAAGTGACCTAGATTTTGATTATGTGACCTACTTTCTTGTCCTTTGATGTACAGCTATGAAATTTGAACCATGTGCACAGATTAAGATGTAAAGAGAACTTTGATATCAGCTGACCTAGATTTTGACAAAAGTGTCTTTCTGTGTTGTCCTTTGATGTAGTCATGAAATTAGGCTGTCGTCTGCTTATCTTTCTGCAAGGGAATGCTAGCAGTTTATAGTAATATAATCATCCAGACAATAATATACGAGGTTAATAAAAGACCCGTTCTTCAACAGTATTTGTTCCTACACTTCTATTTAGTGTTGTATTAATGCGGTGGCATAGCATTTTCTAAAATGCAATCTTGTTTTTTGTTGATTACAGACTGGAGGGTGCATAATCAAACCAAAGAGCAAGAAACATTTTATCGTCAAATTATTAAATGGTTTGGTGACTCACTAAGTGACCAGTGTCCATTTTCTTTGCATCATTTGGTAGAGTATGGAAAGGTGTATGGGAAACAAGCAGGAGAGTGGTATGGGCCATCATCTGTTTCTTATATCATCAGGTTTGTACATTTGTATATTTCTCTTAACCAACACAAATGTGTAAGGTCATGGTTTGATGTTGGGGCTATGTGATTAATTACATTTTAGGCTATTACACAACCAATTATAAAACAATTGAAAGATTATATGACTGCTGTAAATAAATGAAATGCTTTTCAATTTTCCCCTATTATAGGTATTGTGCTGTATTATAACTAATTGATAAAGATTTTTGATAGGTTACTTATAGGTTTGGTATATATTGTGGTTATAAAGCTGGGTATAAAAGGTTTTTTGCAATATAATCCTTATATTTACCAAGTAGTTTAGATTATATTGTCCACTAGGCCATATATTCTTTCAAAAATCTTTCTAACTAATGTAAGAGTAATGATATGGCCGAGTGGTTAACATGTCAGACTAGTAATCTAGGTATCCCTAGGCATGTTAAGCAAGCCATTGTTTCCATAAGCAAGAAACTACTCGTACACTCATTGCTTAGTCCTAGTTGGAACCAGGAATGAATCTGAGACCTATAAGCCCATAGCTTCCGACATAATCCAACTTGAATTCTTTTGTTTAAACTAATACATTTGTAAAGGCTTTACAATTTTTGTCAAATGCACAATGCATTTTTTTCCTCTGATATGAACATCCATGTTTATTTCTTTCAGAGATGCTGTGGTCAAGGCTTCATTTTCACAGCCAGTTCTGAAAGATCTGTGTATATACGTTGCCCAAGATTGCACTGGTATGTTTCATTTAAACTTAATGTTTTTCAAAAATGTTAATATTGTTGATACTTATAGGCTATCCTGAATCCTCATTTTCTTGCATTGAGAGACTTAAAGGCTGAAGTTGTGTATGTCTTTGACTTTGAGGTACATGCACAGCATTTCATCTACTGTGAGTTTTAATACTGCAAGGGACTTTGTAGTCTTTCATGTGAGTAATCTATTCAGGTATATTAAAGGTCAGTGGTTTTACCTGAGGGGCACACTTAAAATTATACTGAAAAGGTGTCTAGTCTACCATCTTCTGCCAGTGAAAAAATACCATATGAGCTGCTCTCTTTGCAACTTTGACCTAACAAAATGATAAAATTATGGCCTTTTTGTTTTTAATAGCCCAGAACTGCTGAAACCATGATTCTCTATTAAAATTTAAATTTTATACTGATTTGTATTTCTTTTTGCCACATTAATTTAGCCATATTTTATAAATCATGATTTATTATTTTATACAGTGAATAAATCATGATGTATTATATTATACAGTGTATAAATCATGATGTATTATATTATACAGTGAATAAATCATGATGTATTATATTATACATTGAATTAATCATGATGTATTATATTATACAGTGTATAAATCATGATGTATTATATTATACATTGAATTAATCATGATGTATTATATTATACACTGTATAAATCATGATGTATTATACAGTGAATAAATCATGATGTATTATATTATACAGTGAATAAATCATGATGTATTATATTATACAGTGAATAAATCATGGTGTATTATATTATACAGTGGTGTATTATATTATACAGTGTATAAATCATGATGTATTATATTATACAGTGTATAAATCATGATGTATTATTTTATACAGTGTATAAATCATGATGTATTATTTTATACAGTGTATAAACAAGATATTATTGAGATGTGCTGTTCAAGACCGAGGAATTTGACCAGCAGTGATGACAGCAATATAATAGGCAATGCTTGTTCTAGTCATACTAATAATAGTGAATGGAAAAGATCTGTGATCATTCTGATACCAGTACGACTTGGTGGTGAAGAATTTAATCCCATTTACTCACCGTGCTTAAAAAATCTGATGGCAGTAGAGTCATGTATAGGAATCATTGGCGGGAAGCCAAAACATTCATTGTATTTCATTGGCTGGCAAGGTTAGTACATGTACATTGTTTCTAGCTCAGTGAAAACAAAAATGTGCCAGCAAGATTATTATTTATTTTTATATCATCAGAGACACATATCAACTTTCAAGATTAGAATTTTTACTTTTTACACTTCTATAACCAAAGTAAGCATTTATCTGAATCTCTAAAACTAAAGTTGAGACACAAGCTAAGTTTATTTATTTATTTTTTTTGTTTTTTTTTAAACCCTCTAGTATCATATAGATTGTCTGGCAAGGTGAGCATTTACTTTAACCACTTTATTCAAAGTTGGCAAAGGTGGTATTTTGTTTAAGAGAACTTGAACCTAAACTTGGGTGACAAAGGAAGTGCTTTTGTCCACTTTATCCTGCAAAAACCAAATACTGACTTTTGTAAAAGACCTCTAGTACCAAATGTTGGCTGATAGAGGTATTATTTGTATTGCATGAATGAAATCAAATTTGCCTGCAAATATATCACTTTGTTTTTCATGACTAAAAGGCGAAGATAGTATATTGTTTTTACTGCTAGAACTAATGTGTTGGCTGGCAATGGTAATGCATGCATTTATGTTTACATAAATAAAACCATAAATAGCTTGGCCAGATAGCAGTTGTTTTTCACTATGTTGGTTGTCAGTTATGGTATTTTTTAAGATATTAGTCCAGACTTGATTTTGTTTTCTTGAAGTATTCTTGATTTTTTAAATTATACTTGACAAATTTACTTTAGATTATGTTATGTACTTCTTTCAGAGGATAAACTGATTTACCTGGATCCACATTTTTGTCAAGATCATGTAGATACATTGCAGAGGGACTTCAAGATTGAGGTAATTTTTATATTGCTTTCTTTCTTGTTGTTATCAATTGCTAAATTAATTTGCTACCACATGGCAATAGTACCATATAACAAGTGGTCTCTGGTATAAAAATTTATGTTACCAGAAAATATTTGGGACCGCCTCCGTGGTCGAGGGGTTAGAATCGATGACTTCTAATCTAGTTACTTCTCTGGCGTGGGTTCGATCCCCGGGAGATGCTTTGGTAGTTAAGCGCGGAGGATGGTAGTCTAGTACTGGTGTAACTCTCCAGGAACGATGGTTAGGAAACTACCCGCCTATATGACTGAAATACTGTTGGGAAAAGGCGTAAAATGAAACAAACAAACAAACAAACAAAACAAAATATTTGGGTAGCATATAGTCATCACTTTGTTGTTAAGTAATTCTCTTGATTTTTCCTATAGTTATATAAACAGATTTATTTCAGTTTACAATGTAAGGACAAGGCACATCATACAACATACACGAAACAGACATGAAAAGGACTTGAGATGTATACATTTATAAATAGCCATTAACATTACTTTACATAAAAATGAGTAAAAAGATTTAAAACAAACTCTTGTTTCCATTGTGGTCCTTAGTTTCTCCTAGCAACATCATTTATTGTCTTATTTCCTCGATGTTTGGATACCTTGGATGGTTCGCTAACATTGGATGTAGATTTAATTTATTTAGGTCAAGGTCAATGGTGCTAAAATACTTTTTTTATGCTTTTCCTTTACAATATTTTGCATTGAAACACAAATACAACACAATGACAATGGTGAAGGTTCAGGGGGTGTGGGGTGCCTTTTTAACATTATGTCTTGCTGAATGAGTAAAGTAGAAGAATACATTTAAATATGTATGAACTGTATAGATGGCTAAAAAGGTATATATATAGAGGATATTGAATGAGTGTAGTTTAATACTAAATTTATTTAACGAGTTGAATAAAATCATATTGTGCGAGCCTCTGGCGAGCATAATGTTGTTTTATTCAATGCGTTGAATAAATTTAGAATTGAATCTACACGAATATAATATTATATTTATCACATATATAAAATAGTAACAGTAAACTGTTAAAATGAGTAGTTTTTCAATGACGCGCCTGTAGTGTAACGCTAAGATTAGCGCGCTTTAACGCAATGTTTCTTTATGGCGCAAATGATGTCACGTCAAAGTGTTATTACACTAGTGTAATATCGTTTTTATTAAATGGCTTTATTACACTCCTGCGCCGCGGTTTATGTGATAAATGAAGTTTCTATATCAAGCTTGGTAGCCTTTGTATTCCAATGGTGTGAAAAAATATGAAATTCTCTTGAGCATGTTAAATTATTATCAAACCTCATTTAGAACCTTTAGGATGCATGTATTGTTGCCTACAGTTATGGTATTAATATACACGGTACTGAATTTAATATGTATGCTAAATATGTATTAAAATGAAAGGAGAAAATATGTAAGAAGTTGGCATGAGGTCTGGTTGGTAAACACTTTCAGTGATTGCTAGTGTGAGTCCCAATTCTTCAGTATTCTTCAAAGGGATTTAGCAAACACTTTTGTATATTGTGTAGATATGTTGATGTATATTTATATATGCAATAAAATAATATTAAACTTAAAAGTATTTTTCTCAACTTCAGGTAAATTAAGGAAATTCACTCATGCATATAGACTGCACTGCAAACTAGGAAATACAGTTCTTAGAAAACAATTGTTGATGTCCTGTAATTCCCAGTTATTATGTTTTGTTTTCATAAATTAAAAAAACAACAACTTTGAGCTAATTGTTTCTGTTTTATCAACAGTCATTCCATTGCTTTTCACCAAGGAAAGTATCGTTGGGCAAAATGGATCCCAGTGCATGTGTGGGTTTTTACTGCAGGACCAAACAAGATTTTCAGAGTTTTGTGGAGCATACAGAAGAGGTATGAAGAAATATCATACATTGTAGAAAAATGTCAAAAAACTGCGCTAAAGCAAGAAATTGCAAAAAAATTGTCAAAAGTAGTTTGAAAGTGAATGATTTGGTTTTAAATGTGATCACTTTGTGAGATAGAACTAAAGATAGAAAACTAGTATTATATTGTTATAGTAGATCCTTCAATGTAAATTTATAATGACATGAATGTGTCTTTAAAAAAGAACAATTTTAGTCACATGAGATAGACTAGGAAATAAAATATTGAAGAGGTCCTGAAGGACACTGCTAATTTCTCTAAACAAGAAATTTATCAAAGTTAACAAAGAAGAAATTATACATTTGTACTTGAAATTGGTCTACTTCATCCAGGTATAAACAGGTAACAGAGTTCCTGGTATTACTCCATGATTCTATAATAATGGCTGCCATAAGGAGAGTGAAGTCTGTATTAACAAACTAATTATTATAGTGGCTTAATGCCTAGCAGTGACAGCTGTATAGTTAGTGATCATTAACTTAGTCTATATGGTGCACATTACTTTTACTTATTTTATATTTTTGGGGGATCTGAAGCCAAGGTCATTGGCTTCAAACCACTTGCCCCTCACCACTATGGTTTCTAGTTTTGCTAGGAACTTTGGAGTCTTTTATGTGAGAAAGCTGGAAAATGCCATATTTTCTCTACTGTGTTGGTGCGAGATGTAATAATAATAATAATAAATAATGTTTTATTTACATTTGCAGATGGTAACACCAAGTAGAGGCAGCGGATTATATCCAATGTTTGTATTTAATGAAGGAAAGGGAAGTGATATGAATATACAGGACTTGAGCCTCAGTGAGGAAAAGTATGTGCGTGTTAAACATGCTACAATAGATGAAAGTGGAAAAATTAGGTCATCAACAATAGACTCGGAGGAATTTGTTGTTTTATAACTCTGGTATGAAATCATCTTCAAAGATTATTTCCAGGCAGATATATAACAAAAAGTGATATTGTTCACATGTGTTCAATTGTATGTACATGTATATTTATTTGCATAATTATATCTAGTTAAGAAATAATACATTGTTTAGTGTTGGGTGTCCTAGATTTGACCCAGTATTTTAATCAGCACCAACTTTGTTGATGCCCTAACACTTGTAGTGTTGAATCACTGTATACCGTTATTTTATCAGGTAGTTTAATATGAGGATATGAATGTTGGCCTAGATACCCAATATACAACATGTATGAACCAAAGTTTTTGGATCTCTAGTCGTCCGTCCATTTGCCACATGTCCATAATTTCTTCAATAAATATCTCTTTCAAATTTTACCAGAATATACATTCGTACTGAAGACATTCTCTCAATAAAAGATTCCTTTAAAATAAAGGTAAACAAAATAATTATTTCTATGGCAACCAACAACTGGGATACAATATGTGTTTTAAACTAAATGCACTTGATGGTAGCAAGTATTACCTTTCTCTACAAATATACAATGAAGATAGAGGGAGATTTAAATATTTATTTATGTTGTAAATTTTTCTTTTATCATAGACTTTGTGTAAAAAAATTTGACTTTCACTTGAGTAATTGTTTTAAAATGTATATTTCTTGAAATAGTGATTGTTATTATACAATAATTTGACTTTGAATAAACTGGTGTTTTTTTTAAAAATTGTCTATCCACATTACCCCATTTGGACAAGTTGAAATGGCCACATTCCCCCTTTTGGACAAATTGAAATGGCCACATTCCCCCTTTTGGACAAGTTCAATTGCCAACATTTCCCGTCTTTGAACAAGTCGAAATGCCCACATTCTCCCTTTTGGACAAGTAGAAATGCCCACATTACGCCTTTTTGAAATTTGAAATTTCCACATTCCCCCTATTGGACAAGTTAGAATGCCCACATTCTCCCTTTTAGACAAGTTGCAATGCCAACATTCCCCCTTATGGACAAGTGAAAATACCCACATTTCCCTTTTGGAAAAGTTGAAATGCCAACATTCCCCCTTTTGGACAAGTCAAAATGCCCATATTCCCCGTCTTTGAACAAGTCAAAATGCCCACATTCTCCCTTTTGGACTAGTAGAAATGCCCACATTACGCCTTTTTGAAATTTGAAATGCCCACATTCCCCCTAACGGACAAGTCGGAATGCCCACATTCTCCCTTTTGGACAAGTTGCAATGCCAACCCTTATGGACAAGTGAAAATACCCACATTCCCCTTTTGGAAAAGTTGAAATGCCAACATTCCCCCTTTTGGACAAGTCAAAATGCCCACATTCCCCGTCTTTGAACAAGTCAAAATGCCCACATTCTCCCTTTTGGACAAGTCAAAATGCCCACATTCCCCGTCTTTGAACAAGTCAAAATGCCAACATTCCCCCTTTTGGACAAGTCAAAATGCCCACATTCCCCGTCTTTGAACAAGTCAAAATGCCAACATTCCCCCTTTTGGACAAGTCAAAATGCCCACATTCCCCGTCTTTGAACAAGTCGAAATGCCCACTCAACACCTTTTGGACAAGTTGAAATGCCCACTATTCCCCTTTTGGACAAGTTCAATTGCCAACATTTCCCCTTCTGGACAATAATAGATGCACACACCACCCCTTTTGGACAAGTCGAAATGCCCATATTAAAGAGAATTTTGGATTGTTGAGTTCATGAATACTTTATCAAGTTTATACAGATTATGTTTCATTTAGACATACATTTTTATATACATTAACTGTTAGCTAATATAAGGTAAGTAAGAACTTAGATAAAGAACTTAAATAAAAGATGAATGTTTGAAATATTATCTTTCCCTGCATTGTAAGATGTTAAAAGAAAATAACATTTTATTATCTCATTATGAAAAGATAATTAAAGGTAACAAAATTAACATTTTATTATCTCATTAATGTAAAGATAACTAAAATACCATTTTATTATCTCATTAATGTAAAAATAACTAAAATACCACCATTTTATCTCATTAATGTAAAGGTAACAAAAATAACATTTTATTATCTCATTAATGTAAAGATAAATAAAATACCATTTTATTATCTCATTAATGTAAAGGTAACTAAAATAACATTCTATTATCTCATTAATGTAAAGATAACTAAAATAACATTTTATTATCGCATTTATGTAAAAATAACTAAAATATCACCATTTTATTATCTCATTAATGTAAAAATAACTAAAATACCATTTTATTATCTCATTAATGTAAAAATAACTAAAATACCACCATTTTATTATCTCATTAATGTAAAGGTAACAAAATACCATTTTATTATCTCATTAATGTAAAGATAATTGAAGGTAACTAAAATAACTTTTTATTATCTCATTAATGTTAAGATAATAAAATAACATTCTATTATCTCATTTATGTAAAGATAATTAAAGAAAACTAACAACTTTATAATCTGCATGTTTAAAGCTTAACACTGTTAAACAATTACACTACATGGTATATAAGCATTAATTTTACTGGTAAAGAAACATTGCAACTCAGCAGTTTATTCATTACTCTTCACTCTTGCATAAAATTGCAGTCTCAGGTATACATGAACAAGGAAAAAACATGCATTAAAGTGACATTATGCTCATTTTTTCAAAGTCAAGTTGAGCTGAAATGACTATCTTATTTCATAAGATTGACTGATATGATTGATCAACATTTTATCTGAGAAAATGTTATGGATAAAATATAAAAATCTGCCTAAAATCATCGTCGGATCATCACGGCCGAACCATTAACATTTATATTGATTGCATGTTATGTAACATGTTTATCAATCGTGGGTAACCGACGATGGCCTAAAATATACAAAGACTGCCCCACTCTTTCTATAAATTGAATGTTCAGATAAATTCCTATGGACATTTAAAGAAATTTCCATGGGCCATGCAAGTTATTTATTGTCCATGCGAATTAATTAAAAAATTAAAAATTATGGCAAAAATAAACTTATTTTGACTTTCACCTGTTCAATCATTACTTACCCTTGAATGGGCATAATGTTATTTTAATTGATAGGTTCTCATGACCACATGCAGTTGTAGCATGTTTTATGGCACTGCAGTATCTGCAATAAGGTGGCATATAGAGATTCACCTATGTGTGTGTGTGTGCGTGTGTGTGTATGTGTGTTACATACATTGTATATTAGATTATATAGTGAACTTAAAAAATCTTCTTGTAAAAAAACACTAGTCCAATTTTAATCAAACTTGGCAGGATTGATCCTTGGTTGGTGGGCTTCTAAAGTTGTTCAAAGAGTTTGATTCCATGCAGAAATCTGGTTGCCATGGCAATCAAAAGGAATGATAAGAATAAATTTTAAAAATCTTCTTGTAAAGACCCACACGGCTTAGAACAGAGATATTTTGCAAAAGGCATTGTCTAGTAAACCTCTACCGAGATTGTTTAAATTAAAGCCCTGGGGTCAAAATTGGCCCCGCCCCAGGGGTATTTGATTTTCATTATGTTCATATAGTAAAATCTATAAAAATTCTCTTGTCTGAAGGTACAAAGCTAATAGAGCTTTGATATTTTGTATATGATATCATCTATAGGTCCTCTACCAAAATTGTTCAAATTTTTCCTCTAGCTGCCCCAGGGGTTATAGGTTTTCCTTATATGTATATAGTAAAATGTTAAAAAATCATCTTTGAATTCACAAAGGCTAGAGGTTAGATTTTTGCAAGCAACATTGCATTATAAGTGGACCTCTTCCAGTATTGTTCAAATTATAGCCCTGGGGTCAAAATTTGTCCCACTCAGTGGGGAGGGGAATCATTGATTTTCACTATGTACATACAGTTAAAACTTGTGTAATGCAAGCGGCTTAGTTTACAATGTGAAAACAGCTAAATGCAAGGATAGTCCCGGTAGTTTTATTACAGCTTTCTACACGATCATACCTTGTAAATATACACCGAGGTAGACTGCAAAGAAGTTTAAGCTGGCTTGACTATACTGTTTATTAAAGCTGACATGTAAACAGTGATAATATTATATCATTCTATTTCTTGTATGTCAACCACATCTGATAAAAATCTGATTTAATTTCATATCTTTATGTTTGACATAAAGCAAAGGGTTATTTTTTAAAAAAAAATGCAGCTCCACTGACATTCCTGAGGACAAAAAATGACAAAGCTGGTGAAATCTTTATTTTTTATATATGTTTATTGATATAAAATAATATTTGCACCACTTAATAAATATGTAATATGCATTTAAAGTGGCATGCCTCCAGATGCTTATTTAAGAAAATTAAACTTGTTTTATTTCAAGATGTCACTGAAATAACTTTATTTTTTTACCATTTCTCCTCTAATAACGTACAAGCTATATGTTAGTTTATCACATAAACTGCGATGCAGGAGTGCAAAAAAGCCATTTAATAAAAACGATATTACACTAGTGTAATAACACTTTGATGTGACGTCATTTACGCTATCTAGAAACATAGCATTAAAGTTCACTAATGTTAGCGTTACACAATAGGCCCATCATTGAAAAATTACTCATTTTAACAGTTTACTGTTTTATTTTATATATGTGATAAAAAGAATGTTAAAATCGTGTAGATTCAATACTAAATTTATTGAACTTGTTGAATAAAACAATATTAAGCTCGCCAGAGGCTCGCATAATATGATTTTATTCCACTTGTTCAATAAATTTAGTATTAAACTACAATCATTCAATATCCTCTATATCTTGACATATTGTATGCAATTTTTGTGAATGCTAGGTGTCTTAGCTTCCACAAGTTGCTGTATTTATACATGTACATTAACAAATTTTTAACCTTTCAGAACTCTTTCTTAATTTTCATCAAAGGTTGAAATAATCTGTAGGCATGCTGCTTTAGTGACAAAATTTTTATGTAAAACAAACATAATCAATATCATTAAAGTCATTCTGAATAACAAATATTTTGTGCCCAGTGTTACTGACTTTTGTATAAGTGAACATCTTTAAACACACGCATCAGTTAAATAACGAAGGCTATTTTATCCTTGTTTTAAAATTAAATTATCTAAAAACAAACTTCAACTGTTTCAGTTATATGTTGCCCATCATATAATTGATGTATATTTAAGGAGTGCCTATGTTTCTCCCTCTGTGCCCCTCCCCTCCATGAATCAAGCCAGGAACTTTAAATTCTTTAATGCTGGTAAGTTATCCAGAAGTATTAGGGCTGAAATAGTTTGAATTTATAAATAAGGAACATCTTAAACATGTACTTCATTTCAAAGTAAAGTAGAAACACCCTAGAGCATGTATGAAACACCCAACAGCTTAAGTGAAACACACAGTTGCATGTGTAAAACACTGAACAGCTTGAGTGAAACACCCAACAGCATGAGTGAAACACCCAACAGTATGAGTGAAACACCCAATAGCACAAGTGAAACACACAGTAGCATGTGTAAAACACCCAACAGCATGAGTGAAACACCCAACAGTATGAGTGAAACACCCAACAGTATGAGTGAAACACCTAACAGCACAAGTGAAACACCCAACAGCACAAGTGAAACACCCAACAGCTTCAGTGAATCACCCAACTTTACAACTGAAACACCCAACTGTATGACTGAAACACCCAACAGCATGAGTGAAACACCCAGTAACATATGTGAAACACAGAAAGTCTGAGTGAAACACCCCAACCATATGAGTGAAACACACAACAGTATGAGTGAAACATCAAACAGCATGAGTGAAACACCCAACAGCATGAATGAAACACCCAGTAACATATGTGAAACACAGAACAGTCTGAGTGAAACACACAACCATATGAGTGAAACACCCAACAGTATGAGTGAAACATCCAACAGCATGAGTGAAACACCCAACAGCATGAAGCATGAGTGTAACACCCAACAGCCAGCGTGAAACACCCAACAGCATGAGTGAAACATACTATTATATAAGTGAAATATCCCCTGAGTAAACAGAACAGCTATTAAATTTAGCTTACAAATAATTCATTCCATATACATTTTGATCAGTTCCAAATTTTTACTATATTTACCTTCAATTCTGGGGTCAATAATCTATATAACTGACAAAATATGCAAAAAACAATATAAACAGAAGTTTTACATGAATTCTCAAATTCTTTTATACATATGCAGCAAAATAATATTATGTAAGAGAGATTTTTATCTTATTCTCAGCATATGATATATTGAGAGTGACCCCCAAAATAGTGACAAGTGGAGGTAATAATTGCTATGTGTAAAGCATTCTTTAACATGATAAATAATACAAAGGAATAAAACTAGTTTTAAGAATGAATTAAACAGCCAGATGATTCTAAATAAAATCATAGAAGTTAATTTGATAGTACAACCTAATAATTGAAAATAAAACGCAGTCAGTTATGGTTTAATTAAGGTATGACTACCCTAACGGGCATTATTAGGAACTGAAAAATTGCCTTAAAGGACACCTGTATGCAAAATATTTAACGAAATTTACCACACAGTTTACGAGTTATGGACTTTTTTCTGAACTACAGATTGGAAACAAGAAGGCCTTTTTTCAGAAACTAGGTATCTCTAAATGATTTGGAATATCATTCTTCTGAAATGAGTTTTCCTAATGATAACACTCAGCTAAGAAATGACTGAAGCAAAATGATTGTTTCTTCTCAAAACATTTGAAATATGTGGGAAAATGTTACCCTACCTCTCCCATTTTAAACACATTTTCCTGCTTAGAAAAAAGTAAAAGATACCTAAAATTTACCCAACTGAGGGACTGTTTTCAAAGATTGCCCAAATTTTCTCAGATGTATATTAGTTGATCTTCTTTTAATCAAAATTAAACACTTTTTCTATCAAAAGGAGATCCAACTAATACACAAAAAATTTTAAAAGAAAAATAAGAAAGAAAAAAAAGAGTTGACCCTATGGGGTTTGAACCCACAACCCTCAGTTTCAATGCATTTGTAGCCTGTTTAGATACTCTTCATAGCAGAGGAAATGCATTAGGATAGTCATACCTGAAACATATTTATTTAAGCTTGATCAAGTTTAAATCTGATTTTAACCACGTGTTTGCTAGGAACCAGTGATTGTATAATATAAAGAAACATAATTGTGACCAGAATAGGGCTTGAGCCCAATATCCCTGAGTTGTGAACTAGACCACTTTTACCACTAGGCAACCTTTACCCATTTTAAATGATTACCGCCAAATAGGTTATTATATCTTTATTTGTATTATGCCCAATTCTAAAGATAAACAAACAGTAAAAAAAGACTTTTAATAGATACATTATGTAAAATAGAAAACTGAAAATTTGCAGACGTTTACAGATAAAATTAAATAGAAAACTGATTCTATAACATACATACATTTATGTAATAAAAGAACAACATCATTTAACAATATATGTCATTTTGAAATTAAATTTTGCCCAATCAATAATACATGTATATGATTTTACAGTATGCATGAAAATGTATCTGCTTAATACGTATGTCATGGTTGACATAAAATATCTTTAACCCTTAACCTGTATATTATTTTAAATAGACTTGTCCATCTTTCAATTTAAATAAAATCACTCAACATTTTTAGGGTAATTTTCAAAATAAATACTGACTGAATATTGAACAGTGCAGATCATAATCAGAAGGCAAGGAAGTGCCAGCTAATCTTGGTCTGCACTGGTCACATGGGTAGATTCAATTACCACCAGCAGGCTAAAGGTTAATACATGTACTTTATAGTCACATGGTATGACTTGTACATCACAATCATGCTATCACAAATGTCTGCTTCCAAAAAGGAATATCAGCGTTTTCAAAGCCTTGCTTGAGCAACACTTGGTGTATATTTTTTATACATGGTGACAACAGCTGCCCCACCAATTCCAAAATTATGCTGAAGTGCGACACACGCACCATCTACCTGCCTCTTCTCACTCTCTCCACGTAACTGTGATACCAGCTCTGCACACTGAGCTAATCCTACAATACATAATATATATATATGACACAAACACTCAAAATCTGACATTATATTACACAAACACTCAAAATCTGACATTATATTAAAACAAGAGGGCCATCATGGCCCTGAAGTTGCTCACCTGTATATAGGCCCCCATAGCGGGGCCAGTTTAAACCCCAGGGCTTTTATTTGAACAAACTTGGTAGAGATTGCTTAAGATTTTGAAGTTTTTTCTTTACACATATAGTTAAAAACACTGACACCCCTGGGGCAGGGCCAGTTTTGACCCCAGGGCTTTTATTTGAACAATCTTTGTAGACACTTACTAGAAAATGCTTCATGCTTAATTTCTTAACTCTAGCTATTCGGGTTTTTTCAAAGAAGATTTTGAAGTTTTTGCTATACACATATAAGGAAAATCAATGTCCTCCGAGCGGGGCCAATTTTGACCCCAGGGCTTTTGTTTGAACAAACTTTGTAGACACTCACTAGAAGATGCTTCATGCTTTATATCTAAACTCTAGCTCTTTGAGTTTTTTCAAGGAAGATTTTTTTAGTTGTTACTATACACATATAAGGAAAATCAATGACCCCCAGGGCGGGGCCAATTTTGAACCCCAGGGCTCTTATTTGAACAAACTTGGTAGACATCCATTAGAAGATGTTTCATGCTAAATATTTTAGCTCTAGCTCTATGAGTTCTTTAAAAGAAGATGTTTAAGTTTTTACTATATGAATATAGGAAAATCAATGACCCCCTGGGGCGGGGCCAATTTTAACCCCAGGGCTTTTATTTGAACAAACTTGGTAGACACCCATTAAAAGATGTTTCATGCTACATATTTTAGCTCTAGCTCTTTTGGTTATTTTAAAGAAGATTTTTTATGTTTTTACTATATGCATATAGGGAAAATCAATGACCCCCTGGGGCGGGCCAATTTTGACCCCAGGGCTTTTATTTGAATAAACTTGGTAGACACTCACTAGAAGATGTTTCATGCCAAATATCTAAGCTCTAGCTCTTTGGGTTTTTTTAGAAGAAGATATTTAAAGTTTTTTCTTTTGGTTGTCATGGCAACCAGAGTTCTGCATGGAATTAAATTCTTTGAACAATTTTCAAAGGTGACCACCAAAGGAACATTCCTGTGAAGTTTGGATGAAATTGGCTTAGTGGTTTATGAGGAGATGTCATTTAAAGTAAAAGTTTGCGGACGCCGGACGAAAAGCGATCACAAAAGCTCACCCTGTCACTTTGTGACAGGTGAGCTAAAAACTCAAAATCTGATACATGTCACAAGGACTTAAACACAAGTTTTTAATATCTGACATATCAAAATCTGATATACAGGTATAAGCATGACTATGGTGTTAAAGTTTTGTCCATGATTATATTTGATCATGTACATGTACCTTACTTCTGAAGTACAGAATAATCAACATTACCTGTAGCTCCTATTGGGTGCCCTTTAGACTCAAGTCCTCCAGATGGATTTACGACCCATCGTCCACCAAGTACAAACTGATCTCCTCCTTTGCTATTTTTTCGCCACTTGCCAGAATGTAGCAAGTCTGCGGCCCTTCCCTCTCCTGTAAGTTGTAACGCCTCATACATAAACATCTCATTACAGGAGAAACAATCATGAACCTGAAAAAAAAAACACACACACACAAAAAATTATACTTTTCACTCTGTACTTGAATTCCTTTTATTGTGGCCGTTGAAAGTTGCTTGGTTTTCTTATGAAACTATTGTCAATAACAATTTGTGCAATTATAAATTTGTTATACAAGTAATGATGGGATATGCAGGAGAATATAACCTTACTGACATAAATATGACCCTCTGCTAGGGCCTCGGGTCATATTTATCTAACTCAGGCTATATTCTCGTGTATATCCTGTCAGCAACTTGTATAACTAATAATGTCTCCTCCAAAATATATACACATGCTGAACTTTTTTCATTATATATAGTAAATACCCTTCGACAGAAATTGTTGAAATATGTACACCTACTATCATGTCCATCAACATTTACTCTTAACATAAGCTTATATAAGTTAAATTTATAAGTCAAAATCAATCTAAATACAGCTTTGCTTAAAAAAGCTTTACTCTACCTCCAAAACATCAACATCCGAGGATGTCATTCCACTTTCATCATAGCACTGCTGTGCTGCCTTCTTTGCCATACCAAACCCAGACAAATCCATAAAACTTTTTTCAAATGTTGATGGTAGATCTGTTACCATACTTTGTGCAACAATCTCCACTGCTCTGTTAACATAAACAATGATAATATATATACTTATACATACATCATGCCAGTCTCAGTGTATACATACATATATAACTTTCTACCATAATCTTATCGGTAGAAGAAAACCTTGTGTTTCTATTAATTAGTCATGCAGTTCTTCAAACATTTAACAGCAAATATAACATATAAACAAATTCTCTGTCAGTATATTCACACAATGGTTACTAATACAGTCAGGAATCTTAACCACTTGGTTATGGATGTCCCCCATTCAAAACACAGATTCTGATACTACAGATATTGTTGTAAGGATATTTAACAAGAGCCACCGCCGGGCGGGGCAACGCTCGACTTTTTGCTTTCTCTAAAAGCAAACAAAGAAATGTTCGAACAAAATTTTAACGTTTCCTTTTTTATAAAATTAATCTGTCTGTCTTGTCACATAAGTTTTGTCTATATATTTTGTATATATAAATATACTAAATTATATATATATATAAATAGAAACACGCAATTCTATAAATAGAAAATTCTATAAATAGAAACATGCAATTTTATAAATAGATACACGTGGTGGTGTCACGTGGTTGACACGTGGTGGTGTCTTGTGGTGGTGTCAGTGGTTGAGTCACATGGTGTCATGTGGTGGAGTCACGTGGTGGAGCAACATGGTTGTGGCACGTGGTGGAGTCAAGTGGTGGAGTCACGTGGTAAAGTCACATGGTGGTGTCACGTGGTTGAGTCATGTGGTGGTGTCACATGGTGGAGTCACGTGGTGGTGTCATGTGGTGGAGTCATGTGGTAAAGTCATGTGGTGGTGTCATGTGGTGGTATCGCATGGTTAAGTCACTAGGTGGTGTCACATGGTAGTCATGTGGCGTAGTCACATGGTGGTGTCACGTGGTAAAGTCATGTGGTGGAGTCATGTGGTGGTGTCACATGGTAGAGTCACGTGGTAGAGTCACATGACTTCATCACGTGAAAAAATCACGTGATGGAGTCATGTGGTGGTGTCACTTGGCCGAGTCACATGGTGGTGTCACATGGTAGTCACATGGTGAAGTCACGTGGTAGTGTCAGGTGGTAGAGTCACGTGGTGGAGTAACGTGGTGGAGTCACGTGGTGAAGTCACATGGTGAAGTCACGAGGTGGAGTCACGTGGTAGAGTCACTTGGTGAATTTACGTGGTGGAGTCACATGGTGGTGTCATGAGACCGAGTCATGTGGTGGCTTCACGTGGTGAAGTCACGTGGTAGAGTCACGTGGTAAAGTCACATGGTGGAGTCTTGGGTGAAGTCACAAGGTGGAGTCACGCAGTGGTGTCACATGGTTGAGTTGTGTGGTGGTGTCATGAGGTGGAGTCACGTGGTGGAGACATGTGGTGTCAAATGGTTGTGTCACGTGGTGAAGATGATGATATATCTATATATATATACACACACACACCAATAAATATATATGGTCATTTAATGCACAAATCTGAGAAAATTCAGTAATTTAACCTTCAAGGTCAAGGTCATTAATGAGCCCAAGTGTTTGATAAACAACAAGGTCTTGTCCTTAAGTATGTTCTGTTATAATATGAAGTTGATCCCTTCAATAATAGCAAGTTACAGCCAGTTACAGCCAAAACAATGAAAATTTCAATAATTTGAACTTCAAAGTCAAGGTCATTAATAAGTGAAAGTCATGGTCTGTCTGGTTATTTTTAAGGGTTATCCCTGAAGATTATTATGTTCAAGTTTGAAGACAATCCATTCAAAAATAACAAAGTTACAGCCAATAATAGCCAAAAACATGAAAATTTCAATAATTTGACCTTCAAAGTCAAGGTCATTTATGAGTGAAGGCCAAGGTCTGTCTGGTTATTTTTAAGGGATATCCTTGAAGATTATTATGTTCAAGTTTGAAGACAATCCATTCAAAAATAACAAAGTTACAGCCAATAACAGCATGAACAAGCAAAATTTGGACTTTTAACCTTAAAGGTCAAGGTCTTTAATGGATGAAGGTCAAGGTTAGTGTGGTCTACTGAAAGGTCTTGTCCCAAGGGTTGTTGTGGCCAAGTATGAAGACAATACACCAAGAAATAAAAAAAGTTATGATCCAGGTACAAGTTTGAGGACGGCAATGGCAACGCCGCCGCGACTATAGCAATACCTCTACTATTTAAAAAAAAAAAAAAAAAAAAAAAAAAAAAAGTCGACCTAAAAACAGAATGGCAATATTTGATAGGTGCTTTGGAAGTTGCTTAAGTATTATAAATATTATACCTGTTTTGAAGATTGTTTTTTAACATGAAATCTTCA
Organism: Ruditapes philippinarum; assembly: GCF_026571515.1. NCBI lineage: Eukaryota > Metazoa > Mollusca > Bivalvia > Venerida > Veneridae > Ruditapes > Ruditapes philippinarum. The sequence goes on along the minus strand of NW_026864649.1, from coordinate 19,275 downwards.
CTGCATACAATAGCCGCAGCACCTCCATCAGCCACAGGTGCTGACATCCAAAATGTAATTGGTTCACATAACATCAATTTACCACCAATGTCCTCCCTTGATATTTCCTTTGACATTGTTGCTTTTGGATTATTGATACTCTGTTTGTGGTTCTTATATGCTACTTCAATAAAGTCTGACAATTTTGTGTGAGGAAATTTCTTCATATATTCTCTGGCTGCATAAGCATACAATTTGATGACATCAGAGGTCATGTTGTTCATGCGTGGCTGAATAAGTCCTGGTTTGGCGCCTATTTTAACCATGTGATTCATGTGTACTGCCACAGGGGACGCTTTGTCTGTATACCTTTCAGATAAACCCTTCTCCATTTTCTCAAATCCTACAACAGGATATCAAGCATTAATTTGTTAGAGCTATAAAGTTATCTTACTATCTACACAATGGTATGAAATAAAACCTGTAAAAACAAAATTATTATATGTCTTAATAAGTGTATACATAAAGAAACATCAAATTCCCAACTTTTATAACATTTAACAACTTGATTAAAATTATCTTTTACCACTGGAACTGCCCTTTTTAACTGCCTTGATTATTACTTTTTTGTGATAAGAAAAGGGAGTGTGTGTGTGCTGGACCTTATATAATCAAGCTTTACTATATAAAAATGTCAAGTAAAAGTTAAGGACTGTCAATGAAAACTACTGATCTTTTCATTTAAAGTTTCAATAAATTACATAAAATACAAAATATTTATACTGACCCTCTATTAGTCATAAGTACAACGTTTTTAGAGAAGATCTATAAAGTATAAACAGATAAAGAAAGATGACCAAGTCCAGTTACTCTTTTTCTTTATAAGTAAAAGTACTTGACCAATCTTAAGAAGGAAGCAAGGAATAAACTTACCTAAAGCAAGTACACAGTCCTCAACACCACTCTGTACCAGTCTGCGGGCCATCATTAGTGCAGTAGAACCTGATGAACAGTTGTTGTTTACATTGTATACTGGTACCCCAGTAAGTCCTAGCTGGTATACAGCTCTCTGACCACAGGTTGGTTCCCCATAACAATAACTTGCTACAACAGACTGGATTTTATTGTATTTCAGACCAGCATCTTTAAGAGCAGCCAATCCTGTGATATAATATTATTGTAATATAAGTTTTTTTATTAACATAGATTACAACAATTCTTGCTTTACAAGGAAATATCAAATTTATTCTTACAAAATGACAACTCTAAACCTGAAAAAATAACACAAAATGTAATATACATGTAACACAGAAAAAGGGAATCCCTAAAGAATGCCAAAAAAAGGAGCAAAATCTGAAAATGTTACAGGCTAAGTTTAATCTAGTCTGTTCACAGACTTCATACCCCCTAGCCCCTGCTTAAGTAGATTTCAACATTTAAAGATGAAATGATGAAATTTTAAATTTAGAAAAATCCACATGTGTCCGTCATGGAACCTTCAATGAAACATGTTTGTGCCATTCCTTGAAAAGCAATGTGTAATCCCTAAATTAAAGAATGAAAATTATGATTGTGTCCTAAACGAGAAAACAATCGGCAAAACTAAATACATTGTAAAATGGAATTTTGAAAGCAGATGAGATGTTATGAAGCTGTCAAAAGACAAATTTGAAAACTAGGCAAAATATCTTAAGAGTGATTATACAGTAGAAAAGGGTCAAATAGAAGGAATATTAAATACATTTTGTACATTTGTACCACAAACGATAATAATGTCATACTGAATCATCTTCAAGGATTGGAAATATAACTGCAAAGATGATAAACATACTAACCAGCTTGTTTACCCATGTCTGGGTAATCCCAGTCTTTTGTCATTGGCCTTTCAAATTTGGTCAATCCTGTCCCAGCAACAAAAACTCTTTTGGATTTGCTTTTTGCAGCCATATTTATGATCTTTTTTCACTTTTCTCCACTTTTCTAAAAAAATAACATGTCCTTTTATCTATAGAGAAATAAAAGCCCACTGACTTTTCACAGTCTTTTAGTATAAAAAGGTCTTTACATGATTTTTTTAATGGTATAGCGAAATTTCAGACCCTGATATTCTTATTTGCAAATGCCGAAAGTAGTCCAAACTTCTCAAAGCGGTTACTTCCCTTCATATGTACATTAACGCCAAAAAATTAAGGGGAGACACTGCGTAAAGATTGTCAAATGACAGGCGCATTAATTTTCGTAATGAAAAAATAGTTCCGATTGGTTGAAGATTTCTAATATTGTGTTATTTTTATAGATATACATGCTTATATTCAGCCCCATGATTATTTACTTCAGTGTCAAACAACAGATTTACCATGAACAAAATATATCAAAATTAATAAGGGTTACAAACTCTCACTAGACCTATCACTGAAGGTGATTAATACCCCCACCAACAACTTTGACTTTTTGAAAAAAAAGTAGTCTGAAGAAAAATTTGAACACAAACTATCAACTGTGTACAAAGAAATATTTCAATTAATTGTAATCACAACTGGGGTCTCGAAATAAGCTTGCTATACACCAAGTTTGATTACAATATCTCATTCCTAACTCTAGTTATTGTCAGGAAACCATTTTTTCTATTTTTAGTAACACTGTAACAGTGACCTTGACCCTAGGGGGTCCAAATGCAATACCAACCCAGGTCTTCATATAAGCTTCCTATACACCAAATAAGATTACAATATCTCATTCCTAACTCTAGTTATTGTCCGAAAACCATTTTTCGTAACGGTGACCTTGACCTTGACCCCAGGGGGCCCAAATGCAATACCAACCAAAGTCTTCATATAGGCTTGCTATACGCCAAGTTTGATAACAATATCTCATTCCTAACTCTTGTTATTGTCCGGAAACCATTTTCTATTTTTAGTAACACTGTAACGGTGACCTTGACCCTAGGGGGTCCAAATGTAATACCAACCCAGGTCTTCATATAAGCTTCCTTTACACCAAATTAGATTACAATATCTAATTCCTAACTCTAGTTATTGTCCGGAAACCATTTGTCTATTTTTCCTAACGGTGACCTTGACCTTGACCCCAGGGGGTCCAAATGCAATACCAACCCAGGTCTTCATATAAGCTTGCTATACACCAAGTTTGATTACAGTATGTCATTCCTAAGTCAAGTTATTGTCCGGAAACCATTTTTCTATTTTTAGTAACAGTGACCTTGACCCCAGAGGGCCCAAATGCAATACCAACCCAGGTCTTCATATAAGCTTGCTATACGCCAAGTTTGATAACAATATCTCATTCCTAACTCTAGTTATTGTCCGGAAACCATTTTTCTATTTTTAGTAACAGTGACCTTGACCTTGACCCCGGGGGGTCCAAATGCAATACCAACCGGAGTTTCCATATAAGGTTGCTATATACCAAGTTTGATTACAATACCTCATTCCCAACTCTAGTTATCGTCCGGAAACCATGATGTGGACCGACCGACGGACCGACCGACCGAAAAGCTGACTCCTATATACCCCCCCTAAACTTCGTTTGTGGGGGTATAATTAAGAATAATATGTAATAGTTATAGTACATGAAACGAGTTAGTTACGAGGATATAACACTGGCTGGGGCGACATCAAGGGATGTTTCTGCTAAAAAATGGCGAGGCTGTTAGAAGGTTTTCTAAAAGGGCAACATAAATGCTCTTGTGCCTACGGCCATCTTTTAGGGATTCATTTGACCACTTTATGCTTTGCATGTTGAAATCACCAAGGTTCCAAACTGAGCTATTCCTTGGGATCTTACTAAGGGTTGACCAGAGTTGATTAAGGGATTCCTCATCATTCTCATGAGGTTTGTCAAAAGAGGAAATATATATATATTTCTTATACCTTTAAGGGTACTTAGTAATCTTTGCCCAGATAGCGTTACAATTTGATTAGAGGTGGGGCTGTTCCTGGCTCATAATAGTAGGGGTGTGGATCGTCGGATAAGTGATGATCCGATCCGAACCACGATTCAGCACTTACGATTCACAAATGGAACCACAAATCTTTTGTTATCAACACACCCATAAAAACATGTACATTCGTTACAAAAACATGTTTATTTAAAAAAACAATACTAAACATTAAACATATAAAATATAAACTAGGTTTATGTTTTTATTCTTTGGATGACTGAGTATTTTTTTTTAAACCAATTACTTCCTAGCTCAGCATCATGGTACATGGTCTTTAACCGGCAAATTGTATTTAGGTAAACTTCATATAATTTATACTCAAATCGTATTTTTCTCGATTTTATGAGTGTGAGAAACAGTGAATGTATATAAAAAAAATAGATCGCGATGCACGATCTCTGGGCTTACGAATATTCAAACTCGATTTTTCACTTTGATTCGTGATTATCCGAGTACTCAGATACTCGCCCCAGCCCTACATAATAGATCATGATATGGCTAACAGCGTCCCCCCTTCTGGCCTATTTAATCTATCATCCCCATATATATTAAAATTCAGGTGGTCTGGAAAAATTTCCAAAGAATTTATTTCCGGTTTGAGCCAAGTTTCTGTAAAGCTTAGTATGGCTGGCTTTATTTTGGTGATAAACTGTTGTAGACTGGGAATCTCATTTTTTACAGAGTGGCAGTTGTTATGGGTCTAGAGTGACTGCAGTCTAGATGATGGGAATTAATATTTTCATCATTACTGAGGGATTGAAGAGGAGTAAAATAGACTAATTAAGGATTCTGAGAGAGGAAGGGGGAAATTTAATCTGCCACATTTAGAACAGTATCAAACAAACCTGAAGTCAGATGAATGACAGACTATTCTCTCCCTAACCAGTTCCTCTCCCTGACGGTTCTCTCCCAAACCGTTTCCTCCCCTGATGGTTCTCTCCCAAATTTGAAATATGCAGACAGTTCTCCCCCAATTTTTTTATTATTTATCATTTTAGTTTTTACTTCTAATATTTCTTAATGAAGACTATATTAAAAGAATGTATTTGACATTAAGAGCATTTAATGTTTTATGTTTATTTGATTCTGAAAAGTGTTTGTAAATTAAACACCTTTTTCAGGTATTTTAATCCTATTAACACCTTCATTGTGAGAGGTAAGATTATTTGACAGTGATTGATATACACCTCTAATTATGTTAAAGTCTAGGGATATTCATTCATTTGTTAAATAGGGAATTACTTAATAAGGTGATAACAAGTATGTTATAGAAAATAAATAAGCAACAACTGGTATGCAATCACATTTCACTTTTACTTTCATAAAAAAATTTATTAAAGAACATGTAGTCATTAACATGAAACAATATATAATACCAAATAACTAATAAATATTTATTTATCAACACCTTTTCACATTTAGTTTAATCATTAGATTACACCTTGAGTCTTGAATAATTAATTAATAAACACCTTAATTATCTCTGACAGCAAACTTAATGCAAATGTGTATTGAACTCCTTTCTTCATTATACAAAAGAATGAAATTTAGCAATTAAAATTCATAAATCATTTTTTCTTATGATTTTTTTTCTTATTTTTAAAAAAAGCAAATAAAAAAACTCAAACAATAATTAATATGGAATGATTATCCTAATCAAGTAAATTATTCAATAATTATTTTCAATGACTAAACACATGAAAAAGTATACTTTAGATCTAATAAAACAATCAGTCTAATATACTTATGTGCTAAAATTATTTTTTTTAATCTAATTTATATCAATTAATCATTAACATACCAATGGCCATGCATGTATGAAACATCTAAACACTTCAATGAAATATTTTTTTCTCTAATTTATTTCAATTAATAATTATTTAATAATAAACTTATCCATTTATTAAACATCTATATACTTCAAAAATAATGTATTAATATAAATAAAAATGAGGAGGAACTGTCTGCTTACTTGCAAACATGCAGACGGTTCTCCCCCAAAATAGGGAGAGAACCGTCAGGGAGGAAACGTCAGGGAAGGAACTGGTAAGGGAGAGAATAGTCTGACTACCAGTCAGATAGGCAAAAGAAAGTGGAGTCGCCTATACCTTGGCATTTAACATGAAACCATGGTCAAAAGCTATTCCTTGATGTTCAGGACTAATTAAACCTCAGTGTCTACAGTATATTTTTCTTACTCAGTAGGCCTATGTCTAGTCCTATAAATATGACGTCGCTTTGAGATATTTTTGCTTCTGGGCAAAGCAACGTCATATCGAAATTGCTCAAAAACCCATAGCATGTTCCGCCAGAAAATCGGGCGGAACGAAAAACAATGAAGACAGCGTGTATTTACATATTTTTTGACCTATTTATGAACAAAACTAAAAAATAAATACCTTTTGTCAAAATAATTAAACTGTCACATCCGAAAAATCACGATTAAATCCTCTCATGTATTTCAATTCCTTTTACAGCCGATAAACAAATGGCGGCCGTAAAGTGCGCGAAATCTGATTGGCTAATTCAAATGCAAGCGTTTAACTGAGTCAGAACAATCTAACGGAATATTTTTTTAACGAAATAATTGCCCATGCACCGTCAGTGTGTTCGAATATATTTTTCCGTTCAAAAATTTGGAATCAATCTGTAAAGCACCTTGCTTAACCAGTATGGCTGACAGACAAAAATAGATTGATGTTTATATTTTATTTTAAATTGATAAGTACATCGTTTGACAGTTTTTGTGTATGATTGAGCATGAAATTGAAAGAAAATATGATAATCTTTTGAATAAAGCTTGCAAGGCAGGACAATAGACATTTTTGGAATTTTTTATGATGCTATGCGTTTTTGAGCAATAACTATTAGACGTCAGGCTTGACCGACAAAAACTATAACAAGCCTGTAACGTCTAATATATTGGACTAGACCGACAAAAACTATAACAAGCCTGTAACGTCTAATATATTGGACTAGCCTATGTCAAGAAATTCATCAACCATATTGTTATGAAGAACAACTCAAACTGTTCACCTTTCTAGATGTTTTAATCAGTAGGGCCTACTAACTCATAGTCTTCTGAGAATTCTATGTGTGTGGCATGTACAAGAAGACTTCATTAATGAAAAGTAAACATTATACACTGTACTGTACTTTAATTATTATAAACAGATAAAGCTAGACGATTAAAGTGTAATGAACAAACAAAACAAATTTGTAGTTTAATGTCTAAAAGTAATGCTATTAGAATACTGTGTTACACAATCCCTTGACATAAACTGATAAAGTTAAATTAAGACGATTTTGTATTATGGTGTTGATGACGATCAAATAAATTTTAGCATACTTGTTTGTTTACTTCTCAAGCTCGTGATTTGCAAGGAACGATATATTTTATGACCTCTGAAGTCGGTAGACTACAAAACGAAATATTTCTTAAACGAAAATATGCAAAATGCATTTTGAAATACAATTTATTCAATAAATGTAACGACAAAACATATCCAATATATTTAATTTTCTTTTTCTTTTCTTTGTTTTGATAATTGAGGGGATGAAGGTAAATAATTTATTCAATTCTTGGTGGTTCATTTTTCATTCAAAATTGATACCTGAAGTCACAAAGTCCAGCGACAACCGACAACGGAGACTGACAGAAAATGGCAGCAAACACCGGGTAAAATTGTTATCTTACTCTTTAATGTAAGGTTTATATGGCGGCTCATGTAATAAACAGAAATCGTCATTTTAATTATATAAACTGCATATTTATATCCCATTTTTCTTTTTATTTGCAAATCTATCGGTTGTATAAGGATCGAATGATTCGGCCCAAGACAAATCTACCCCACCCATTTATTTATGATTACGATTTAGTCAAAATATATTGACGTGCCAAAGCTTGATTCTGAGATATTTTCGTTCTGGGGCAGAATCTCGCTTTAACGTAGAGGCGAGATATTGCCCAGACACGAAAATAGCACAATATCTCGTCGCGGAGTACAATTAGTTGGACTAGATTACGATTATGTTTATGATATTAGTGTATTTACATAAAAAGCACGTTTAAACTTAGACAATTTTAATACATATTTAAGCTGTTGGAATTATTATTTTGTTGTGCTGGTACTGCTTGAGCTCACACTATTAACAAAAAATTCAAGGCAATGTATATCCTGATAATAGATAAATATAGCAATACATCTTTATAGGACTAGGTACTGTGTGTAAGATCATGCCACTCGTCTCCCATAATTATTTTTTGGTCTTTTTATGGCTGCGGGCATATAGCTGTAAAAGCTGTATGGGCCAAAGTGTAAAAATCTATTTTTAGCACAAATGACCTTGACCCACTGATCCCTACCCCAATCAAAATGATGACCATGCAAGTTATCTTCCTACCAAATATAAAATATATCTGTCACTTAATAAAGGCTGTATGAGCAAATGTGTAAAAATCTATTTTTAGCACTGGTGACCTTGACCCAACTGACCACTAACTCCATCAAAGTTTATGTTTCTATCAATTATAAATAACATTTCTGTCAATAGAATAAGGTCAATACACCTTTAAAAATGTAAAAATCTATTTTTAACATTGGTGACCTTGACATTGGTGACATTGACCTTGACCCAAATTACCCCTTACTACATCCAAAGAAGGAGGACCTCCCTTGACATGTTTGTATTAAACTAAAACATCAACTAAAATATAAAGGCTGTATGAGCAAAAATGTTTATATTCATTTTTTAAACCAGTGACCTTGACCTTGACCCTAGAGACCGCTTACTCCACAAAAAAATCAATAGGGGTTATCTGCTGATCATGAACAATCATCTGACATACAAAGTTTGAAGTTCCTAGGCCTATGCATTCTTTAGTTATTTATCTGAAACCATTTATACCTACAAGGGCAATGTGACCTTGACTGTTGACCCCTTGACCTTTAAATCAATAGGGGTCATCTACTGGTCATGAACAATCATCATATCAAGTTTGAAGTTCCTAGGCCTAAGCGTTCTCTAGTTATCACTTGAAAACCATTTGGTCTAAGAACTGACACAAGGACAAATGCAAAGCAATCTTGAAGGGGGGGGAGGGGATGATAAAATGTGAACGTGTGATACAACATGTGAATTCTCCCACTTTTAGCAGGAGGCTCCCACTTTCTTTAGCCATATTTTCAATGATTTTTACTTAAAATAAGGGCTATTTTCACAAATTAAAGAAATGTCCCTCTTTTTTATATCAGAACTTTCTTCTTTGTTTATTGCATATTCTAAAATCTCCCTCTTATTGAAGAAAAATCACCTACTTAATCATCGAAAAAGTTCACATGTATGCCTTTTGATTGAGATAGGGGTCAGTGGTCAAGGTCAAGGATGTCAAAATTTGCATTATTTTTACTGATGATCATGTTTTTTATATTGTGTGGGATGATAATGGGTCAGTTGGGTCAAGGTCATCAGTGCTAACAGTAGATTTTCCCCACTTTTGCCCATAAAGCCTTTATTCATGGACAGACGCCTTTTATATTTGATTGGAAGATAACTTGTATCAATTGAGTTAGGGGTTAGTAGGTCAAGGTCAAGGAGGCCAAGAATAGATTTCTACACATTTGCTATTAAGCCTTTATTTTTTAATGATATGTTTAGCTCGACTTTTTTTTTTTTTTTTGAAAAAAAAAAGTATAGTCCTGGCAGCGTTGTTGTAGCCATTGCTGTTCGCTAACTTTTACCTGGATCATTAATTTCTAAGTTGTTGGTGTATTGTCTTCATACTTGGCCACAACAACCCTTGGGTCAAAGTCAAGGGTGCAAAATATAGATTTTTATACAGTCTTGTTTTATAGACTGAAATTTTCATATTTGAAAGCAATATACCTTGGATGGTTCAGTGCTGGCATTTACCCAGAGTGGAAAGCGTGAAACATAACTTTCACGATTTTCTTGCATTCCAGAACTCATGTATAACAAAATATACAGGCCCGTAATATCAAATTTATAGAACATAAATAAATTTGCACTTTATCACAAAAATCTAACTTTCTTATTACTGGACCGAATTTTATGAAAAATATGTCAAAATGCTTGGAATGATACCAAGAAATTTAAGCAATCAATAAAAATACTGAAATAAGTAATTTCACTCGATAACTCTGAATTTTACAAAAAGATGATACAATAATTTACATTGGATTTAGTATAAAACTGAGGTTCGGCATGAAAATAGAATACTACAAAAATCAAAGTACTGAAAGCACTTCTGAGCATTTACGAAATGGTTTACTTTGTGACATTTTTATGCTGGTGTACTTTGATAATTTCCAAAAAGTAACTCATTGACTGATTACCTGAACCATTTTTCTTTAGGTGATTTAGTGCTTGGTATGAAAGTCAACTTTTTTAGCTCATCTGAGCTGGCTCAGGGTGAGATTTTAGGGTCATTGATTGTCTGTCTTCCCGTCCACATTTAGTTTGTTAACACACAAGTGGTCACATTTTTGCATTAATTGTCATCAAACTTGGTCATGATGTTTGTTCAAGTAATTTCTGGGACTAGTTTGAACATGGGTCATTTAGGGAGTGTTCTGGAGATGAAAAAATATGTTAATAAGTGTTTCTAAAAATAGAAGCAGGCTGCTATCTCACTTGGCACCACTGTTGTCAATGTGGTGTTGAAAATTATTAAACCCTTTGTATTCTATAAATAGAATTTAGGTACTTAAACATATATAAATCACGCAAATGCTAAATTAACAATATGTATCTCACTAAATTTAAAATATAAGTAAAAGTAGAAACATTCTATGTTGTATATAAAGAGTCTTAGGCCATGCTAAGTTAAGTTTTACTGTTACAGAGTGTATCAATAATTTCTACAATGTTGCTTAATACAACTATAATCAACATTAAACTAGTGTATGAAAAGAATGAAATGTCTATAAAACAGTACATGTTTGATATCATTAAACTTTAAACTAAACTTAAATCTAAATTAAAGTAACAAAGCTTAAACCCTTAATATTTCTTTAAAAATATGTATGAAGATTATATATGATTTACTTCTTGAGTAATATTATACAATATTATAAAATAATTATATAACCTGTTGTAATTGGAATTCTACTTTACAACTGGAGCAAAAAAAATAATCTTGTAATCGCTCAAATACCCAGAAAAATTGACCAGAAAGGTTGTTTAGACGAATTCTAGTTCTAAAATGGGTCATCTGGGGTGAAAAAATAGGTCACACAGCCCAAATATTGAAAAACAATGTTAACACTGTGGAGCGGTGGCCTAGGGGTTAAGGTGTCTGCCTCTCAACCCAGAGATCATGGGTTCGAGCCCTACTCGGGTCACGACCATGTTTCTTCATACGACACCAGTACTGGCTGGTTCCAGGAAGCCAACTCGAAAGTGATTAATATAAGTTGGAAGAACTTGTTTCGCAATCGAGCTTAAATAAATATGTTTAAACCAACACTCTGGAGGCAATTTAGCTCTAATGTCCTGGGAATTGGTCAGAAAGGTTGTTATGTTGATTTCTAGCTCAACTTTGAAAATGGGGCATAGGGGTCAAAAACTAGGCCACTGAGCCCATTGTTAACATTAATTGTTAATATTTTCAGCCCAAATATCCTGGAAATTTGTCAGCAAGGTTGTTTTAATGATTTCTAAGTCAAGTTCAAGGTGGGTCATCTGTGTTCAAAAAATAGGCCACTGAGCCCATATTTTGGAAAACCTTGTTTACATTTGCACTTTTTCAGATGCAGATATGAATGTTATGATACCAGTTTAAGATTATTACATTTTATCTGCTAACATTATCTTCATGCCTTAATAAACAGATGAGCAATATAAAGGCCATCATGGCCCTCTTGTTCTACTTTTCTCACTAATTATTTTACATTTGGCACTACTTTTATCAGGTAACAAGCATTAAACATGCATTGCTGAAAAGCCAATATTTAAATGTTAAAAAGTTCATGTTTGCACTTTCTAAAAAAGTAAAAATTTATTCATTTCTGAGGCATAATGTGATAAAGCATTTTAATATAATTGATATATGAAAATTATATGAAACATTGCAGAAAGCTAGCAGGTAAAACCTTATTCATCACTGGAGCAAGTAGAGGAATAGGGAAAAGTATAGCCTTAAAGGCAGCAAAAGATGGAGCTAATATTGTTATAGCGGCTAAAACTGCAACACCTCACCCTAAACTACCTGGTACCATATATACAGCAGCACAAGAGGGTTTGTACATCTCTTATGTATATAGATATTGTTTTACCTTTTTCTGCACTGTTTTTATACAAAATGTATTATGAATCATTGTATTGCAAAGAAATAAATAAGGAAATAGTATCATAAAATGAAATTTGAAAGCCAGGATGTAAATAAAACTGTGCTGTCAGCATATAAATATCAATTTGAAGATGTATATTTAGAATTATTATTAATATCAATGCAGCACATTACAACTTGAAGGTCACTTGTTTACAGTAACCCCTGGGATCAACCTTCCTCTTACCACCTGGGATCAACCATCGTCTTACCACCTGGGATCAACCATCGTCTTACCACCTGGGATCAACCATCGTCTTACCACCTGGGATCTGAACCATCGTCTTACCACCTGCTCCTTTGTTTTCACTAAGTTACTGCTCCTCTCTAGACCACCTGGCCTTGCTTCTTTCCAAACATTTTGCCCTTTATACCATCATTCCTAAGCACTAGGATTTTGCTGTGATATTTGTATTTGTTGAATGGTGATTTCAGTTGAAGCTTTAGGTGGAAAGTGCCTGCCATGTATAGTTGATATCCGTGAAGAAAAAGAGGTAGAGAAAGCTGTAGAAGAAACTGTTGCCAAGTTTGGAGGTATAGACATACTAGTGAACAATGCTAGTGCAATCAGTCTTACAGGAACTATGGCTACACCAATGAAAAAATATGACCTCATGATGGGTGTGAATGGGAGAGGCACATACTTATGGTAAATTTTCATTAACCCTTAGCCTGCTGAATATGTGAAATGCATTTGCCTTTTTCTGAACTTCGAACAAAATTTTAAATTCAAAATAAAATGATTTCAGTATCAAAATACAAAATTTATCTTTCAACAGTATAGAACCTGGTCTCCCCATATTGTGTCTGTATGAACCCTCTTAAGTTTATAGAAGTTTGGCCCTCTTAAGGTTTCATCTTGTTATTTCCAACTAACAGGTAGCTTTACTAAATGACATGTAGCATTATACATGTATTTGGTGTTCTTAATATGTCTTTTTCAAACTTAGCATTTGGTGTGTATAAATCATCAATCTACTAGATAACAAATGAAGTATAATATTTTCTGTTTTAGTTCAAGAGCATGTCTACCATATTTGAAGAAAAGTTCTCATGGTCATATACTGAACATAAGTCCACCATTAAACATGGATAAAAAATGGTTTAGAGGACATGTAGGTAAGTTAATCTGCTACATAACTAGGAACTATTGGTTTGATTTTGAACTACAGGTAATTGTTTGTTTTGATTCATAGTGACCCTAAACTAAATTTGCTGGAATGAGTTTGATTTGTTTCCTTCAAAGTGAATTTCTGTTTTTAACCCCTATCCTGCTGCCTTTGTCACTAGTATAGAGTCAGGTCATCAGTCTGATCAGGTTTTATACTAGTGGATGTCTAATTTTAAATTTATATCTTATACAATGGACAATTCTAAAAATAGAAGCTGGAAATGTCCATTAAAAAATTCATCAGGTGAAGGGTTATTAAAGAGGTTACGCTAGTATGCCATAAACAGCAAAACAACTACTAAATCGTAGGGTAGCATTAAACATCATTTATAAAAAATCACTTATAAAATTGTCTTGTTTACATGAATAAAAATATAATATATACACTTTTTGTTTAAAGCTTATACAATGGCCAAATATGGTATGTCTATGTGTGTACTTGGAATGTCAGAGGAATTGAAGGATGATGGTATAGCTGTAAATGCACTCTGGCCTAGAACAGGTAACTTGTATTCATCATTTGCATACAATTTTTGAGTAAGAAATGAAATTGTGTGACTGTAGTAAATTAGGACATTTATGATACCTTGAGTTATGAATAGTACCCTAATCAAACTACAAGACTTCTAGTGGTTGTTCCACTCAGGTGCCAACTTCTAACTAAAACTAATGCACAAACTAATGCACAATGTGTGATTTTTCTTTACTAGTAAAGCTGGAAAGTCGCCACATGACCTTAAAATGTCTAAGTTACTTAAAATCAAACAACAAAAACAAGGATGTTAATCTGGGTGGTTTAATTCAATTAGATGAACTCCAAACTTTTATAATAAATGCCACAAATGAATACAAATTATTCTGCCATTACGTGGGAAAGTCTGATTGGGGCTGCAGGCCTCACGAGGGTTGTAGGGCTCAAAGATTACATGTATGTGTGTGAGTTAATTGAAATCACATTAAAATCATTAAAAAAAAATACATGTCTAATTTAAAATTCTTGGACTGATTCTATATTTGAGCTATAATTAGAGTTTAAAAAAAAATTAACAAAAGCGTGTACACAATATAGACTGTTGCTAGGAGAAGCCCCAGTCTTCTGTCCTAAATTACTGTAAAAGTATGATTTAGAAAATAACTGAATTAATATCATTGATAAAAACTAAAGTAATAATGATAAACGAAGTAATTACATTTCTAATATCAATTTTGATAAATAGTATTAACGACTCTGATTAAAAAATGCCGACAAGATATTCACATACCATCCAAACACTTTGATGATAGGTTCATTCATATTTATTTAACGGTACAAAATACCTACATAATAAGCCCAGGAAAGATCTGATTTATATACTGAAAATATCAGGCTTGTCATTATTTAGAGCTTTCCACATCATAGGTATCACCTAATTTCATATTAACAATTACTGGTAAATAAATAGCTGTTTCTGTTAATATTATTTAGGGACAATATTTTGTGGTATACAAGACTTGCATTCCTTTCAATGCTTAACCTGCTGGAACTGAAAATGATAAGTCATTACCACCAGTATAAAGCCAGGCCAGCCTGTACATCTGTGCTGAGTGTGACCTGAGGCTCTTTACTGTTGCCAAATGTTGAAATGAAAATCCCTTCCCTTAAACTTTAAATAGAATATTCCAAATACTAAGCAAGGCCAATCCATTACACCACCAACAAGATTGTCTGTTAAAATGTTAGCAACACTTTTGATTTAAAAATGAAAAGTTATGAAAGTTTGTCAGCTAGTAGTACAGTGTCTTAGTCTGTGAAGAATTGTAGGCTGACCTGGCTGTATACTAGTGGCAAAGGCTGTTAGTTAACTTTTCAGTTTTCAAAATATTATTAAAATCTTTTATTTTGAAGATAGCTTAGCAGTTTTAGTGGTACAGTAAACTCCGCTTATAACGAACTCATTGGGACATTCAAAATATGTTCCTTATATCCGGAGTTCCTTGTAAGCATATAGCGAATTAGTTCCTTGTATCAGAAGTTTTTATAGCGAACAGTTTTACATATAACGAACTAATTCTTTCCATCGTCCTCCATTTAGAAGAGCATTTGATTAAGAAAAATAACTCTTGGGTTCGTCATTGTTGTCTCCCTTATATTGATTCAATGAAGAAAAAAAGAAATTATTTCATTTTTTTATTTAATTTTTATTTATAAATATATCTATAAGATAATTATATGATATGTACCATATATGCAATATTGTTATTTATTAACGATACAGTATCATGCACACAAATAATTACTTTGCTTTGAAGAAGTCGCTAATTTAGGTTGGGGAATGTTGACAACTCTTCAAGTTAAATTCAATATCCAATAAATTTTTAAACATGTGCATTAGACTCGAAATTTGACCTAATCTTGTGCAAACAATCAATAGCTTCATTTTTTGACACAACCGGCAGATCATATAAATAGATCTCGTCTTCGGGCGATTGACTGTCATCGTCATTATTTGTTTCTAATATATCCGCTACACTCGGCCAAGTTTAAATCTGTGCCGATGAAAACGAAAGTAGAAAATGCGTGATTTGTTTACGGATAGCCGATATTTTTGGAGTTCGTTATAAAAGTGTAATTTTCTGTACTTTTTATAGCATTGGGACTAAAAAATGAGTTCCTTATAAGCGATAATTCCTTATAACCGTGTTCGCTGTAACCGTAATTTTTTACATTAAATTAAGAAGGGCAAAATTCGGGCCAAAAAATTTTGTTCCTTATAACCGGAAGTTCGCTATAACCGTGTTCGCTATATGTGAAGTTTACTGTATTTGGAAAGGGAGTTAATTTTAATCATTTGTTTAAAAATATCTTAAATGCAGTTATGTCCATTGACAAGCTTTTCAGATTGATAAACCAAGTTTAACCTAGCTATCCCATTCAAGATAATGGTCAGTTAGCTAGATACACTTTTTTTTTATAATCTACTTCCTGAAAACATTGTAATGAAATAGATTTTTCTTTGTGTAAAAGTTTACAAAGTAAACTTTGTAAATTATATGATTGTTTATAGACTCTACAGATAAAAATGTACTTTAATGCTTTAACTGTTGTTGGCAAAAAACTGTTAGTTACATTTATTATAACCCATTTATATTTAGTAGATAATATTTAAACATGTTTTTTTTTGTTTATTCTAGCTATATATACAGCAGCAATGGAGATGATTGGGGGAGGGTCAGAGGTCGCTGATCAGTGTCGTAAGCCAGAAATCATGTCTGATGCTGCATATGTGATGCTGACAAAAGATACGAGCTATACGGGCAACTTTGCTATTGATGATGAGGTCCTCATTAAAGCTGGTATAACTGACATGGACCAATATGCCTGGAGTCCTGGTAATTTCTTAATACTGCTTCCAATTGCTGTTATAATGTGAGTTCAGATAAATTCTTGAAATCTGTTTCTGTAAAACTTATGCTTTGGGTCAACTATTTTCTTAAACTGTTTTCAGAGCACATCTGTTTATGTTTTATTGATTTTACTTTACAAGTTTTGTATAATAGTATTTGTAATTCACCTTCTGAGGAACAGATTTGGGTCCACCCTATATGGAAATTGTTTAATCATGACATTGGTAAAAAACAAGGAATTCTGACAACAGCCACAATGTGTATTTTGAAACTTTTTTGAGGAGTAGAGCAATATGTTACTTGATCAGTCAAAATAAAGTATGCATTCATCATGTAAGACAACTGTTGTTTTTATACATTTTTTCAGGTAAACCACTGTTGCCTGACTTTTTCCTGGAGGAAGACCCTGAGTATTTGCGACAAAAGATAGTAGAGCAGGGTGGAAAGCCAGCATTTGGTGGTGAAAACAAGGCGGCACAAGGTGGTGCTACTGTACAAGTGTTCAAACAGTTGGAAAATTTGATGAACGAAGACTTGGTGAAAAGTGTAGGCGGTGTGTTCAAGTTTGATTTGAAAGGTAATCATAACTGAACAAATGTCAGTTAAACTATTGTGAACCCTAACCATTCTAAATATCTAAAAAAAACATTTCCATCTTTCATTTAGGACAGACCCAATTATCAAAATAAATACTGACCATAATCAGACTGCACATCTAGTGTTGACACAGACTGCACATCTAGTGTTGACACAGACTGCACATCTAGTGTTGACAATGAAGAGACAGCATACAAAAATCCTGGTTATAAGATTGACTAATGGCGATGGGTTGAGCGGGCGCATACAGGTGGTTTCTGGTCAATAACTAGAGTTAGGATCAAGATATTGTTATCAAATTTGGGTTATAGGAAGCTTATAGGGAGACTTTGCTTGCCATTGGATTTGGGTCCCCTAGAGTCAAGGACGCTGTTAATAAAAATAGAGAAATGGTTTCTGGTTTAAAAACCTGGTTTCATGACATTGCCATGTTTCTTGTTATATCGTGTGCTTAAAATAAATTCTTATGTTTTTGTCATTGCACATAGAATTAAAATCAGACCTTTCCTAACAATGTTATAAAGCTTGCCACAGGCTTATTTAACCCTTTCGCTGCCAGAGGGTTATTGTTTTATTGTTCACCTATTTGCCAGAGGATTTTCTAAGAAATTACTATATTATTAATTAATATAATTATTATTATTTGTTATTAGTATTATAATAATTAAATATGTTTCCAAATCTGTTAGTATAATAATAATTATTGTCGATGGTATAATTTTTTCATATTTATTATAATTTTATTATTATTATAATTAATTTATTATTATTACTATTATTATTATAGAAACGGCTAAAGCCGTCCATATGGCAAATACGCCGAAAATAACTGGGACGGCTTAAGCCGTCCCTATGGCAGTGAAAGGTCTAATAACACTTTCCTAGACTTGTAAAATTCAAGTCTGTATGAAGTGACAATTCAATGTAAGATCCTATATAGCTAGTGTTTTGAGCACATCTTGTCTTCCATCTGTCTGTTTGTCTTCCCACACTTTTAAAGAAGAACTGCTCATAAATTATCTGGTAATACTTAGTAGAGATTATCATTTGTTTTTTTTTCTTTTGATTTTGATTTTCAAAGTTCTTGATGAATTGTATAATACAAAAACTGTATGTCAGATTTTGATATAATTTGAAAAAAATCAATAAAAATCTTTGGTTGTTTGAGCTACAGTGCAGCCTCTGTGTAGCAACCCCCAGTTTGGTTGTTTGAGCTACAGTACAGCCTCTGTAACCCCCAGTTTGGTTGTTTGAGCTACAGTACAGCCTCTGTAACCCCCAGTTTGGTTGTTTGAGCTACAGTACAGCCTCTGTAACCCCCAGTTTGGTTGTTTGAGCTACAGTGCAGCCTCTGTAACCCCCAGTTTGGTTGTTGAGCTACAGTACAGCCTCTGTGGAGCAACCCACCAGTTTGGTTGTTTGAGCTACAGTACAGCCTCTGTAACCCCAGTTTGGTTGTTTGAGCTACAGTACAGCCTCTGTAACCCCCAGTTTGGTTGTTTGAGCTACAGTACAGCCTCTGTAACCCCCAGTTTGGTTGTTTGAGCTACAGTACAGCCTCTGTAACTCCCGGTTTGGTTGTTTGCTGAGAGGTGTTGCTCTGGAGAGGTTATCTGGTGTCAAGTTTTATTTTTAATTAAAGATGACAAAACTCCCTTGGATGCATCATACTTATCAGTTCTAAATATCTGTCTGCTGCAAAGTTAAACATTTTGCTTATCAGGCTACTATACCTTGTTGTTTGGCATGTTGATTAAGTGGATATGATCCTTGGTTTTCTTCATTTTAAAGCAGCACACTTCCAGTCTAATACTAAATGTGACGAAAATTTAG
>NW_026864648.1:0-72184 GCF_026571515.1 Ruditapes philippinarum | reverse complement strand
TTGGAGATGATCATCATTTTCTTCTTGTATGCCCAATATATCGAGAAAGTGCTCAGCTCTTAATAATTCGACTGATGTTCCCAGGTAACAGAAGACAACTGTTAAATTTATCAAACTATATATCATTTGCAAAACAAAATAAGTAATAGTTTAAAAATATTATATATACATTTGTATTGTATTTGTAAATTAAATTTACTTACTTTTAATAAATAAAAAATATTTATAGTGTTAGCTTCTCTAAGCTGAAGATAATCGTCTTTCTTAAGGAATTAGCCACGATATGCAAAGATAGAGTGTGAATGTCATAAAAAATACATAAATGATTTCATTAGAGGTTATTATAGATAAGATAATAGCCGAGGACGTTCCGGTTGGCTTAGCAGTTGTACTTTATTTAATTGTTAAAAGTAAATTGCATTAAAACAAGTGTTTTATTTCATATTTTAAAGAAAATCCGTGTTTGTTTATTGGGTAGTCTACTGTTATACACATCTTTCTAGATATCTATTTGAAGTCAAGATGTATATAATAACATTACTATTTATATACGACGATGATACCTTACAAATGACATACATTCATCCACTCTGTCATAGCTAACGATCCGTAATACACAAACACAACAGCAATAAATTGAAGTTCATTGTTGGCTTATAATACAGAAATCAACATTATCTTTAAAAAAATGCAGGTTACTAAAACATATATATTTCTTATAAAGTTTTTAAAATTGCAGAACAGGAATTATGCTCTAACTGTTTTTTTTTAACGGGATAGAAAATTATTTATGTTTGTGATACTGTTTGTGAGCAGTTGACTTAGCAATGAATGGAAAAGGTGTGGCTAATTGTTCCGCTACGAAAAACCGGAAAGGTCCATTGATAGATCCCTACTCTGACCTTTCATTTGATAACAATAGTTTTTAACCAGAAGGATTGAGAGGTACGTATAGGATTGATCATGAGTACCAGTTGGATCCAACTGGTACGAGCGATCTATCTGACTTAGACCACAGGTAGTTTTCTCTGTTTAAGGTGAAGATTTAACATGCGCAAACGATTTTTTTCTCCGACAATGACATAGGGACATCCAAATATTTCTTACTCAATCTATTTGGCCTTATTGTAGGCAAAATAAAAACACGAGAAAATGGCATAATTCATGTTCTTTCATAAGTTACTGTATACACCATCTTATGAGTGATAGATTTCACATTCCATCACAAAGGTGCAGTAAGAAGAAATTTGGGAAGAATTTAACATTTCTGAATGTGATATTATTACAATTTTGCAAGTTGAGAGATTTTGTTGTTATTCCTGTTGATTCTTCATTTAAATGATTAAATAACATAACAACGTACACAGCGCTTGAATATGAAGTCAAGAAGCAAAACTGCTTACCGAAAAATACCCTTAGACAGAAATCATGAGCGATGGCTGCTTTTCTCAAGAGTGGGCTCTTGGAGAAACGGGCAGGTAACTTTCATTTAACGTTTTCCTTAATGCTTAAACAACCCTATTGATTGGTTGTCCGGCTGAAGTTGAAAATATTTTACTTGACATATAGATTCGTGTTTTTGTTGTATGCTTTATATACATCCTGCATTCTTTTTTACCTCATTTATGAACTAAAAAAAATATTTCAAACGTTCCTCTGAAGCCTTAAAACATAGCATTGCCTTAGCGTTGCAAATGCAGTCCAGTCACCGTTCGGAAACTCCACCCCCTGCCCACCAGTGGAATCCCCTCATCCCAAACCGAAAATGAATGTACATCTACAGTGTCTGCTAGGGCATAATGCACAAGGCACTGTGTCTAAAATATTAGCACAAAAGCGGTCGTAAAATGTAGATACATATATAGATTTAAATGAATTGATAAACGCATTTCATTTCATTATTGCTTGTTTTTTTCTTATTTACAAATACAGTAACTATTCTCGTAAAATGATGAACTGACGATATAAATTGGTCAAAGGACTATTGCTATCTGTTAATTTTTAAGAAGGGAATTACACTATAAACTTAACTATATACATATAAATTTTCCTCGCATAAAGCATGCACATAACGGGTTTTTTTTTCAGTTGAAAAAAAAACATGATAGTTATATCAAACACTTTACTGTGACGTGTGGGATATATCAAACACTTTTAAACTACTCTGATTGGCTGAGAGAAAACAGCTGTGGTCTAATCTTTTGTTAACAAACATGTTGTGGTGAAATTCTTATTGTATCCACTAATCTGATGATAAGAATTAGACAGGTCAGGGATCTATGCACAAAAACGACTAGACGTAATACGATTGGAATGTTTTATTATTCTATTCCGTTAGCAAATAGAATCTACAAATAGTCTGTTTTCATATTAAAATCGTTTGTTCTAACAGTCACCATGAACTCGGATGATTTTGATGATACATTTACCGCTGAAGATTTGCATGTATTAGACAAAATAGAGCAAAAAATCAACTCAAAAAGTGGAGGAAGAGCTAATTATACTAGCGAAGAAATTCACCGTCGGTCGGAACTGAAAATGTTCTTCCAACAAAACGCTGTACCTAATTCGTTACGATGTTTGGCAGTATGTATGGGTGTTTCATGGCGGGCGTATGACTATATAGAGGAGGACTATCCAAGAAAGTGTCTACTTAGAGTGAATGCCTTGTTTGACATCTGGTACCCAGTCGCTGACGAAATAGGACAAAGGAATGGGTTGCTGCCAATTCACATATTGGCATATTTAAAGCATTCAAATCCTTATTATCTGGATCGATCACCAAAGGAACAGGGTACGGATTTGACAGAATTCGTAAATAAAAACAAGAAACTCATTTTTAATGTTATCGAACAGATTAAAAGTGTATTACTGAGGAATGCGCACAAAATTAGTAGAGAAAATGATGTTTGTCCTCAATGTGGTTTCAGCAGGTAAACGGTTTATGTTCAAGTAAGACCTGCGAATGAAAGTTCGTTCATTAAATAATAATGTTGAATCGCAATCGACCTATTATGTCTTGATCATTATGTAGAAAAAACAGTATGAACAACAATAAATTATTTAAAAACGAAAAATAGTCTTTTTCTTTTTTCCGTTTTCATATTTTATTAAGATCTAAAAGTGTTTATGTACGGGACCATTTTCCAATCGGCTCAGGGCACAAACGACTAGATTTACTACGACTGAAAAGTTTAGTATTCTTTTCCCGTCTACAAGTAGCATGTTTTCATTCGTTACAGTGTTACAGTAATGAAAGCCTTTAAGTGATACCAAGGTCTCCTCCCATCGAGTAAGCTTTAGTTGACGTTTACTGTCATTGCGGGGCTCCCTGAAGATGCATTTAATATAATTGATTACACTAAAATTCACCTTTCAGATATTTGTACATTTAAACGTATCGTATCCGACTGGCTTTCATTCTATTCTATCTTTAGTTCAGACTCTATTATTGAGCATTTGTACTTTATTTAATTGTTTAAAGTCAATGCTATAACTACAACTATTGAATTTCCGGGTTTCGCTGTTATAAACTTACGTTATAATGATACGTTTAATTTATTTATGGCTGTCATTATACGATCTAACGAAACTCTATTTCATTAAGTTTTAAACTTCTAAGCATCGCAGATTACACATTTTTGTGCATTTTATAAACATAACAATGCGTTTCGTTTTCATCTGAAATATAGTAAAGTATTGTGAGGTGGCATACGGAGCATCACCTAAGGATAAAATAAAATGATAAATATCAATCTGTTAACATGAAGTACATAGACAAGTAGACGTTACTAGTGCTGTTGTGTTGAGGGAAAACACTTTAAAAGTATCTATTTTCTTCAGAAAAGGAACTTTTCTACATAGCTGCATCTTCGATTATTTTCTGTTTAGATCATGCACCTAAACAAATCGTATATTTACAAATTTCGCAGACTTAAAGTCGGTGGCATCAGTTCTTTAGTTAGCGTGTTTAAGTAAGAAATCAGTGTGATAAGTTTGTGATAAACTGGTTAGAATATGCCTGATAGACGTCTTTTATGTAACTGATCTCTTCCTTTATATACCGAATAAAAAGCGAACTAGAAAATTCATACACGTGCAAAGAATAATAATTCATGTAAGCTGTTTAAGGAATAACATTTGAGACATTTTCATCTTGAATTCACGTGCATTTCATCGTTATTGATATATAATTAAGTCTCATTGATATTATTATCAATTTAGTTATTTTATGAAATAGACATTTTATGTGATGTATATATGAAGAGATATTTTTCTAGATATCCTATTTGAAGAGACATGATGTAACATTGTTATTTATACATGTACTCGTATATGCCGATGATACCTTAAAATGACATATACATGTATTAATCAACAGTTTACTGTGTCCAACCTTAAAGCGTGGATGTCGGTAAAATACCGGTAGCTAACGATCCGCTAAACATAATAAGCAAATTATTAAAAATCTTGATTGGTTGATAATATATATAAATCAACATGACTTTCAAAATTGCAGTGCAGAAATGACCCTTACTTTTTTCTTACTTACGGGATAGAGAATGCATATTTCAGATCTAAATGTCAGACATATTTTGCATTAACCGTTCTAAATGTCACTTGAATCATTAATGTTTACGGGTGAAAAATGTATATTGCAGATTAAACGATAAACCTATTGAATTATGCTTTTGCTTCGTTAATAAAATTAAAAATTAACATTTCTTTTGTTTCTATTTATTTTATTCATTCGGTTTTGTTTTGTATTTCTGTTTTCAATATTGTCACGTTTACTATATCATTATCTTTTTATTTAATTCGAAAATATTAATATACTATTAAAACTTTTATTTTATAACGTGCTTCATTCAGTCAGTCAGTCAGTCAGTCAGTCAGTCAATCAATCAATCAATCAATCAATCAATCAATCAATCTGAACTCTTTCTTATTTCCGCAACAAAAGTGTCTGCTGATTTGTCAATTCCTGCTAGCATTTGAGTTGTTTACAATTTAAAATTTTCTTATTCATTATGTTTCAAAACTGGTTGACTTACCAATCTAACAATATCATGGGTGATCTTGCATCACAAAATAAAGAGTTGTTTTAGAGTTTGACATCTAACCCTAACCATTACCCTGACCCGGTGAAATTTTGATACATAATTGTTCAGTTGTAGGACTTCATGTGTGAAACATTAACTTATCATTTTAGATACATACAGTATATATCTTTTGTATGTACAAGTACATTACAGCGTGCCATAAATATAAAAATCAACTTCAATAAAACTAAAATAAAAACAACTAAGTAAAATAAAAAATGTATTCATGCCACTTCACTAACCTAGTTGCTACGCCTGCCAATTGTTACAATAATAATAAAATCCTTATAAGCTGTAAATAATACAGTTACAAAAATAAAGAAAACGAACAACAACAGCATTATTTGACCAATAAGGATTAAAACGATTAAACCATGATACACAATTGACAAAGTGTGAAAATTACGTGAAAATGTAACTGCAGCCATCGATTACCTTTAGCTTAGAGAAGCTAACACTATAAATATTTTTTTTACTTATTAAAAGTAAGTAAATTTAATTTACAAATACAATATATATATCAAATTTCTAAACTATTACTTATTTTGTTTTGCAAATGATATATAGTTTGATAAATTTAACAGTTGTCTTCTGTTACCTGGGAACATCAGTCGAATTATTAAGAGCTGAGCACTTTCTCGATATATTGGGCATACAAGAAGAAAATGATGATCATCTCCAACGATAGTATCTTGGTTGCAAAATTTAAAATTATCAAAAGCGCAGATATTCACTATTCAGGTGACATAAGCACGGTTAATCATTTATGTATTTTTTATGACATTCACACTCTATCTTTGCATATCGTGGCTAATTCCTTAAGAAAGAATGTTAAAATCGCTAAAAAGACACTAATTAATTAAATAATTAATTGCCTTGACCGGGATTTGAACACAAAACGCGCTGAAGTGTGTCGGTGATCAACATCGCTAGAAATAGCGCTTTGTTTACATGGATAAAATTATCGGGTGCTTAACTTAAAATACCCTTACTTAAGGTAGAAATTGATTATAGATCGTCGACTGCCCTAAATTCGCCCCTGTCCTACAGTCATCATCCTGAATTTATTTTTCAGAAAGTCTAAATAACAAATATTCATGTAGGCGGCGTTTAATTCCGATCACAATAATCCGAAGCTTTACGGAAATGGCCGAGCAATTTTCATTGATTAAAATGATATTCATCCGAGTAATTTGTGATTGTGCATTTAAGGACAATTCTATAAGGACAAAGGACAAAGCTACTGTTAAACTTTGAATGCGTTATAATTCCTTGGATACTTGTAACAAAATAAAAATATTTCTTTCTTTTACATCGCTAGTTTTAAGCTGTTTTGAGAACTACTTTTTGTTGTTAAGATTGTCCTGATCTGCCGGTCAGATACGAAATGTTAACATGCATTAAATGTAGTGAAATCGGACACTTAAAACGCATGCGTCAAAGTGGCCTACAGGGAGCCGACAATGACAGTAAACGACAATACACTACAACACAATACAATACAAAATAATACATAACTATACAATTTACAATACTGCATCTGAGACACTGTATTGCTAATACACTCTATTGGTAATAAAGCAAGATACAACGAAAGCTTAAACGATAAAACGATGGGGACTTTTGCATCACTTAGAGTTAAGTAACGTGCACGTTATGGGGATTATTTATAGCGTAACTATACGCTTCGAAAATATGTTTCGGGTGAACGTATACAGATTAGTTCCATGTAGATAACGATAACGTATTATTTCAAGTATAAACGATTACATGATCTAAAGAGTAACGAATACGAATTGAATGAAAGGTTGATATATTCAGCCGAATTCTGAATAGGTATCTAGAAAATATGCTGCATAATTCATATACAGTTATATAAGTTGAATTTTTCCTGTTACTTTCATTCTTTAAAACACAAACAAAAAAGTATAATCGCTGCCATGCAATAATAAAGTCCTTTTAAATTCATACAAATATGTGCACGTGTTGTTAATGCCCTGTCTAAATACGGAGACGAATGACAAAAAGAAGAATTGTTAAAGCGACATATATCAGCAGTTTAACACCGATCCAATACGATTGAGCAAAATAACGACATAATTCGTTACATGTGGTGAAAGTATTAACAGACCCAAAAGAAGTTCAAACGATACAGTTTTAACATTGTGATAAAACAGAGTTTCACATGTACAGTAGTGGAAGCTTAACAGAAAGCTTAAATAGTTATGCAAAGCTTTTACCACTTTAGTCTTTTCAAGATATAGAATAGAATGATAACCGGTCAGATACGATGTTAACATGTAATAAATGTAGTGTAGCCAGTCAGTTAAAACGCGTGCGTTAACAGCGGTCTACAAGGAGCCCGCCCGTCAATGACAGTAAATGTCAACACCGCACAATACAATGCAATACAATGCTTTATATCACCGTTACGAACAAACGATTTAAATACGCGGACTTACGTTTTGTTAACGGTAAAAGGATAGTAAAATATTTCAATCGCATTTCAATCGGACTTCGTCTAGTCGTTTCTGTGCCCATTATCATGTGGAAATCATAGCGACTTGAAAGTTCTACAGTTCTACAGTTCTACTATATTGTGCATACGGTGTAAGACCATGAAATAGTGTCCTATAACGATAATTAGCTAGTTAAGTATCCGATCTATAAACCAAGATCTATATTTTACAACTTTACATTAAATCAGTGATGGATAACCTTATGCCAATGGAATGTCATAGTCACAAACAAAAGGTTTAAGCCAGACTGTGAAGTATTGTTGTTTATTTAACATCAAATTTTTAATCGTACCTCTCTAATGTTTCAGTTTTATAGTCATGCAAATATAATTTGTAACTCCATCTTCTTTACAAGGAAAGATGATACATTCTTTGCATGTGTCATATGAATAAATGTGTCATTTTCAGAATCAGTATTTTTCTCATTTATCTCGATAAATAGACATTTCATAAAGTATTATTACGTCTAACATTCTTATAGGAGAAAGAGAAATGCAAATCTCATCAAGTGTCTTACTATCAAAGAAAAATAGACATGCTAGCATATGTAACATATTTGAATATCTTTAATAAAGGCATCTTTTACAGATTATGTATAATTATATAAAGTATTATTGACTTCCGTTTTCTGTAGGGATTCCTATTTTCTCCTTTTAACTTAAAGAGCGTGTAGATCAACTACAATGTACATGAAATACACTAAATCAAACTATCCTCAAACATGTTCCGTTGTCTTTTTCGTTTGAGACTATCGTCATGCTCACTGCGCTGGCGTTAAACGTTTAGATGAATTGTTTATACGTGCGCTTTGGTTAAAATATAAAGATAAAAGAGTGCAGAGGTAAATTTGTTACTAGACACTAGTTTTTAGAAACGATAACACAATAGAACACAACACGATACAATTCCATTGCAGTACATAACGGCATTTACATATTGATTGTACATGTACTTCAAGCAGTCAGATATACGGTTGAGCAAGATACTAGTATTTAAAGCATGATACAATGCTTCATAAAGACGATGCAAAGGTAACTAAATAAAGAATACGAGTAAGACGATATCTTTTAAGCATGAGAAATATTCAGAGTTCTGGTTGTTGTTATATTTTTAGCTTTCTCTTCATATTAATTTGAAGTCACAGACAACACACTCTCACTGAATTGTTGAAATTGAATTCTGTTTTCAGTTCACATTTTTGTGTGAACATTTATGTAATCGATACCAACGTGAGAAATAAACGTATTGAAATAATTAGCATTATTCATGTCCATATATGCAAGTAGAATATAAACATAAACTTCAGCTGCTACTATTTATCGGATAGACATCAGCTATCTTCAAAACAAATGGCCTGTTAAAATACCATGTCCTTTTGGAGTTCATGTATACATGTATATGTACACAGGCTTATTGCCTTAATTAGATATTTTAAAAGAGGGAATATTTATAAGAAGACAATCTTTTAAGTGAGTTAGCAGATTTCAAAACCGAGATACAAGTGAGCTTGTTAGATACAATAACATTTTCACAACTAGACATACATCACGTTAACATCATATCATCAGTCATGGTTCCAGACGGTCACAGTTTGAACGATACATTAGTGGTTGTGTCACTATACACAACGAAACCGGTGTTTAACTGCCAATATACACTAGTTAGATTCGAGACTCGTTAGATTCAGTTGTTGTTTTTTACTTCTACCTCTATAAGATAGTTTTCACAACCTATTGCCTTCGTGGTCAATTTCTACGCATCAAAACTCCAAACCTGTGTTAAATAGCCGATAAACACCGCTGAAACAATGTATTATTTCTTAATCATAACCTTGTCTACGCAGCTACTATGACAGGGAACAGACCAGTATTACAGTTTCATTTTTACAAAGCTTCGGAAAGACATCTTATAATTCAATTTTTTATCGGTTAAGATACATTTCAATCTGATTATTTTCTAGTAGTTTTATGCCGTTTATATTATTGGCAAACTTGAGTGTTCTACATTTAAAATTATAATTCAAAAACGGTTTTAAGTCGACGGAATAATGTTCTGTTATAAGAAACTGTTTTAATTTCCCTTTTTTAAAAACTACATAAATGTGTATCAACATTTTAATAAAAGCAACATATCTGTTAAACAGTGGCCCAGTGTTATGATTCCAGTTTGCATATGTTCGAGTGACAATGGTTTTATTATATTCTCTGAATGTACATGTATTTGCAAATTGCAAAGTAAACGTTTCTGACTGAACTGAATGCGTCCATTTTCTTTATGTTTCCTTACTTACAAATTAGTAAAATAATTTACGTCACCGGCGAAAAATGGACGCTCGCCTTTACCTTATTTATTCTAGTACAGAATATGTATAGTATTTTACTTTGTTGATATGATAAAACGGGCTGATATTTTTAATGATTTTAGTATTCTTTTTTATTTTAGGACTTATACTTATACTGGTATAAAGCGTGTATAACGCTTTAGTTTGATAAGAAAACGAAGTCATATTTTTAATGTTTTTTCTGCTTTTTTAAAATCACATTATTTATACTTGTATAAAATGTGTATAATGCTTTAGTTTGTTGAGAAAACGAAGTGATATTCATTATCATTATTATTTATTATTTTCAGGACTACATCATTTATACAAGCATAGAATATGTATACTAGTAATTCTTCATTTGTAGCTATTACATGCGTTCGAGCAGTCAGTATTTTCAAATTAAATTAAATTCTAGCCGGGGTTTACTAAGTGTATACGCATACTTTCTTATTTGGCCATTTCTTTTCTTTACGTCACTCAACTATTGTATTTAAGAATGTAATGGCGGTGATAGATTGATAGAATATCAGAAATTTGATTGTTTTGTTTGTTTGTTCTTCTTCTTATTTACTGATAAACTGATTGTTTACTAGTACAGTAAATTTCATCGAAGGTATGCAGATTTAATAGAAACACTCCATTAGAAATAAGATCAACTCCACTTGAAATAAGAAAGAACACACGCATACACACAAACACAAATAGAGTAAGCATAAACAAACATAAATTGTCATTTTTACAAATACACAATGTATACAAGTACAAGATATGTTTATTACAAAAACAGATAAAAGAGTGAACCTTTCACACTATATTAGTTAGCTGTTACGATAGCTGTTCAAATGTTGACACTGTTATAACATTACATCTAATCTCTCTTGAAACTGGCATATTGAAAATGCGTGTACAAAAATCAAAAATAAAAATAAAGTGAAATAAAAATGTAACAAAGTTATAATAATTTACATTATCATTATTATTATTATTATATACAAAATATTGTACGCGTACATTTTTTTTTAAAATGCCACATATATACTGACCTCGTTTCTTCAAGTCATAACAAATAATATAAATAGGTTTAACCACTTTATGCTTTATGCTTTCTGGCAGTTAATAAATTTTTATAAAAATGCCCTTCTTTCATTCAAACATATCACTTTTTGTTTTTTCCCTGCATCATACAAGTTCGTCCTTGTCGTGACCTATTCCCATCACTGTACAAAATCATAAAATTAAAACACAGTTTGTGAGTAAACAGTAAAATATATCATCCCGAAGAAAATACTATTTACCCGAAGAATTAGCTAACATTGTTTTCCAAAGCGATGTTAAATCACAAACTGCGTTGTTATTTATTTTATTACCCCGAACTTATACTTCATTGGGACAAATCTTTCTATAAGTTTTTAAAATTTCAGATTATTACTGATAAAATAGACTGTTAACTATGTTAACAACCACAATATTTTTACTCACTTGGTACACTTGAATCAAAAGTAAGAATAGCTGCCACATTAACAATACAGAATTAGTGAGGGGAAATAATACTATGTTTTTCCAGTAACTGTCACGGCATTGTATTCTAACATCAAAATTGCGCGGTAGTATACTATTTTTAGAAATAATTTGATGAAAGGAAAAAGAGGTCTCTATCGACTGGCAATCCTGTTTTTCTGCTCTCTCGTCAATGGTAACGCGTCGACACGACACTCTGGCAAAATGCCTGAACAAGTCGTGTTCAGTGAAATCTAGGTCATTTTTAATTGCTTTTTTTCTCCGCTAATGAGTAAACACGTCATCAAAAAATGATTAGCATTGAGCCACTACCCGAGCAACGGCTTCCAGCAATTACTTTATCTCATAATAATGGTAATAATAATCTTCATCATAATCATAATGATTATATAACCGTTGTTATTATTATAATAACAGACATTCTGCCGCCTATTTTGAGTATCGTGATATATTTCGATACATACTTGATAAACCCCAAAGGAATCTCCCTCCAATAAGACGTCATTTTTTTTATCTTATTTAAAAATAACTCGAATGGCTAACCGCCATCTTTAATTCAATTTAAAAAGATTCATAAAGGCTATTATAACATGCTCGTTTTCGTACAATCCAGTTAGAATAAGCGTCAAAATATCTCTTTTCAGAATCAAAAAAAAAAGTAAAGCTGACTTATCATTAGTGTTGAATAAATGAATGTTTAGACCGGCTGCTGAGCAATATGTGAACCGGTCTGTTGGTACTGTACGTGTCCTGAGACTCCAGGAATGAAACAATTTCTTTTCTGCTTATTTTGAATCTGCCTTCTCGGTCTACCTCTCTCTTCAGCCGCCGGGGTCCGCTGAAACTCGCCGGATGTGATGGATCCGTGTAGATTCGCTCGAGATACTCGAACTTGGTTTCAGTTCCGCCATTACTGTCCCTCATCCCTAAGGGTTGGTCCGAATGTCGCTTTGGCCTTTCTGTACTTAAGTCCGGGACTCGGCAGCACGTAGCCGACGGCCGAGCTGAGTAGAGCAATCCAGAGTTCTTGATTTGACCCGGAATTGATCGAAAGATTGACCGCAGAAACGATTATTATTCCGTATATGGCGACTATTTGAGCGATGAAAGTAACGCGGTTCTTAGGCAGCCTATTGCCGCAAACCACGCAGTCGCTAGAGACCGCCCGGCCGCCCTGAAGGTCACTTTCCTCACAGATTTTAAAAGGTTCCCGTTCTGGTGAAATTTCTCCAGTCTTGCTCAAAGATATAGACACGCTGTCGGCGGTAGCCATTTCCAATTTAATGGTGGTCAGTAAAAAACTGACCCGTTTATAATAATAATAATAATGTTTATTGAGAAAACATTTCAATACACACACATACTGCCTATAATCACTCATTCATGCATCACTCTCCCCATTGGTTGCCAGGTAAACTATCCGCCATCTTTGTTTTTCACTACGGAACTAGCCGCCATTTTTATTTTTAATTATGCAAATATCCGCCATCTTTATTTTTAATTAAACATCTTTTAAAAGGACACTTTGCCTTTCAAGTGCCATTGAAAACCACTTCAAAAGGATATTCTACCTTTCAAGTACATTGGCAGACCACTTCAAAAGGATATTCTACCTCTCAAGTACACTCGAAGACCACTTCAAAAGATTAACATTACGTCATAATCCCTAAACCGAAACTGCCCTTGCCCCCAACTCCCTCTCGCTATCCGAATGACACTACTCACCTGTATAAAGCCTCAGAATAAAATGACCATTTGGACTTAAGATTTGAATTTCTCCTGTATATCGTATGACATAGATATATCCATTTGGGTCTGTTACAACAGCCACAACACTGTCGACACCATAATCAAAGACAAAGGAGCCGTCCGAACCAAAGCATTGCAAGTTGTTGGCCACTTTACAGTAATGAATGATTCGAAAGTTGTTTGTCTCAGTCGGTATTGATTGAATCGCAAGGATGTAGCCATCCAGTAGTCTTTTATATTTGATGGACCGACAAACTGCTCCCTCGACTGTCATAAGATTCAAATACCATTCGCCAGAAGCATCTTGTGAGGATACTAACATCTTATCATGTACAAATTGTATACATTTCGGATGGTACTTTGTCTGCAAGTACCATTCTTTCCTTATCGGTGTTTTGCTTGTATCAGCCAGCAGAATCTGGTTGGTCTTCATAAGACAAATGGCAAGGCGATTTGAACCTGCAAAACAAATATGCCCTGGTTCATACTTTAAGTTCTTTGTCATAATAACTTTGTTCTCATGGTTGAGAAAGATTAACCTAGAGTTAATTGAATCTGACAAAATGACCTTTCCATCCGGGAGAAATGCAATGCCATTGAACCATAGTGTTTTGTTATCTGGCATGGTTACATCTAACGTAAAATTATGCTTCAGTTTAATATCAAATACATCGGGTAGTTCAACTTGGCAAATAGATTTTTTCTCGTCGGCTTTTGTAGCCTTCGTTGTAGTTTTAACGGAGCATATTTCTGACTCAACATCATCGCTACCTAGAATATCTGGTATACTATTTACGGCCTTGTCACATCCATCATTTGTGACCTTGTGTTCCGACATAGTTTTTGTACAGAGCAACTTTACAAAAGTTGATTTTAAACTACCTTGCAGTAATCGATCTGGTATTTTAGAATATATTTCCAGTTTTGACGATTTGGTTTGAAAATCAATGAAACATTTTTCGTCCGCCTCTATTTGTTTCATCAAATCTGATTTGACCATGAAAATTATGTCCTTGCTGTAGTCACCTTCACAGAGATTTGTTGCTACTAACTTAAAATCGTCCATTTGTTTAATGATAGCGATCAAACATCGGAAAATGTTTTCTGGTGTCCCTGATTCTAAGAGAGCCTTTGCTACTCTTTCGTTAGTTTCTGCTTTTGAAATAACATCTTCAAGACTTTCAATTGTCTCTGAATATCTCTTATTTGTTTCTTCTTTTATTTTCGTTGATTTTTCAACAATCTTTTTAATTTGCTTGTCAAATACCTTCATAAATTTTATTCTAAGAGCAGCACCTTCACTTTTAACCGCATCAAAGTTTTCATTTGTGGCTCGCTTTTCTTCTTTAATCTCGGTAACAAAGCGATGAGCACGATCAATCAAACTTCGAAATTCGCATTGTGCTACATCAATCAACTTACTGTCGGCAAATGATTCGCCCATACTCTCCAGTTCAACAATACGATTCATACATTTCTTGTGCAGCTCCGATCTTAGAAGGCAAAGGCTGCATAGCATGGACTCGTGGGTCAAGCAATAAAATTCCGTTGGCTTATTAGCATGATCTTTACACATCTTTAGATCTTCAATATCCTGAGACAATTTTGTTGACTGCTGATCTGGGGTTTCTACCAAAACATGGTCTCTTGTTATTTTAAATGACTTATGACAGTCAACACATTCTTTACATAGTTTTTCCTGACATGATTTACAAAACCTAGCAGCTGGTGATGTAATTCCTCTGTATCTGCATGGTTCACAACTGGACAAATTACTGTCAGCCATATTTTTTGTTCGGCGCAACAAAAGAATGACAGTAATAACGTATTATGATAACACTGTATGTAAGTTTTGTATATATCTGAAAACAAAGAGTAATAAATAGTGTATATGAACTATAAAACATATAGACAATTGCTTGTCATAATTATATAAGAGCATCTGAATTAAAACATATTTGTTTTAAATAATCTATATCTTTCTTAATATCATACAAATAAAAATTTCATTAGGTAATAAGTTTTTAAAAGGAACTACTCTGAGGTCTACAAGCCCCATAACATGAAATTTTAATTTCTTACATAGATCAGCTGAGACACTTAAAACAAAAATATATGCAAAAGATTAGAAAGAAATTTTCTCAGGAATAAATTGAAAAACGTATTTCTGTGCTATTCTTAGCCCGATCAAAGTACAAAGCGTTGCAACGCTTTTCAATTCAATTTTGACTTATTTTTCACAATTAATAATCATTCTGGAAAAACTGTCTGAACAAATGATCTGAAATTTTGCACACATGTATCTGGTTTAGATATATAACAAATCAAATATAAATCTCGAAAAAGTCATTGTCAAAAACCTCAGTGGAGTTCCTTTGACTGAAAATAATCCATCTGATCTTGATTAACTCAACTTCAACCTTAATGTTGTTTAGTTAGAAAAGTTGCTTCATTTATCAAATCCATTTAAGAAAATTTTAAGAAGAAAAAAGTTTTTTTAATTTAATTTAGCCCAATGATATGCTAACTTTGTAAATATGTAATATCTAACAAAAGGAAAGACAAGAAGGTGTTAGAAAAGTCTTACCATATGAACATTAAATATCCATGTGTAATTTTGACAAGTATTATACGCAGCATGTTAAATTCTCATACAGGTTTTATCATACTGTAGTTAGTTTGCGTTCAGTTATATCATCAAACGTTGATTTATCGATAACCCTTGTTTGGAAACATACATGTTCTGCTGATAACACAAGATAATTCAAACTTGGCTAGTGCGGTTTTCTATTGAAATTAATAGCAAGATAAAAGTACGTATGAAAGTGAAAAATATTTTTCATTAAATAGGAGAAAATTCGATTTTATATTAGTTTTGACGTTAGAGCTAACTTTGATTTCAAAAAAATCACCCGTAAAACTTTCGATTTTCTAGTATCCTAGCTAAATTCCAGTTTGAATTACAATACCGAATACAGACCGACCTACACCTATGTGATGTTTTTGTCTTACCTGTCAATCTTAACATTCCAAACTGACTTCAGATTTACTTAATTTATTTCTTGCACTTTGATCTGATTGCCAGCCTTTACTGTGATTCAGATTTTCCGAAAAAGCTATGTTTAGCCATGCTGACAAACCTGTCTTTATAGACAGGCATGAGACAAAGTGTCAAAATCTCGTAGTCCGTGGAAGTAGAACAGATTGTTTGTGTTTTCTTAGAAAAAAAAAACACTCTGAAGTAATTTAAAAAAAATTAACTGGAAATACTCTATTTTCAATGGACAGGATTGTTTTGGCAGTGTACCTGCCGGCTATATGGACAACGCCATGTTTGTTCTCGAAATCGTGAAACTTACTCACTCAGTGATGGTTTTACAGAGGTTAAAATTAAAAACGACATCGCTTTCAAAATTGTGAAAGCACGCCGATATTAACTGTTTGAAAGGTCAAGAGAAAGTGACAAGTTGACAACATATAATGGTTGTCGTCAGATCCTGATGATTAGCGTTAATTAACATTAATCAGATTGCCATAATCTCCTTATTCTGAAAGAAATAACCTTCATTCTTGCATATCAGACTGGTGTAATCGTTAGTTTTACCCATGCCGGAAATTTCATCTGTTATGGGGGGGGGGGGGTGCCAGATGAATCGCGTGCTGTACAATGGCACACTTAGGATGATGTAATTTTACCGTTAAGAATAAAGATGTAATTTCATACGCAGTTGTAAGTACATGTAAATAGTAACGGGTGAAATGACATAAATTTCTATGGAAAATCTTTTTATTCAGGTAACGTGTCTAATATATACTGGAATATGGTAGAAAATGCAAGAAAAAAATCTGACATATGTTTGCAGTTCGGATTGGAATATCTGTCCCTCGGGAATCCGCCCATGGTTAGTGTATTCAAATGAAATAATCATCACTTTGTTTCATCTCGTTACCGCCTAATCGGCGGGTCCCCTCAGGACGGATATTCCTATCCGAACCGCAACATATGACATGTTATTTTTCTTGCATATAACTCAGCACACAGATGCTTAGAATGACGCAATTTTACCGTTATGAGTCAGAAAAAAGTGACGGGTGTAATATGCTCATGAATCCGCCCATACCCAAGCTCCGGTACGGATATTCCGATCCGAACCGCAACCTATGTCAGATATTATTATTCCTTCAAATATGAACTGTACACTTTACAAATCTTTTAAGTGTGTATGTATCAATGGTCTCATATGTGTTTCAATTTTGATGCTGAAATTTTCAATAAATGCAATTAAGAGACACTGTTCGCATATTCGTAGGAGATGATTTGTTGCACTGTACCAAAACTTCTTATGTGGCGGTTCATTTCACTCCGTATAGCTTCTATCACATTTCCGTATAGCTACTACTACATTTAAGTGAGATAACGTTGATGTTATTTATAAATATGTTAAGAAAGATTGTTGGCACTTCAGGCGTGTGCTTGTTAGACATCAGAAAAAACTGCAGTCATATGCTGTTCTTTAGGCATTAATAAAACCGTAGCTCATCGTATTGGTCATGATCGGCGATGAGATTAAACTGCCGCGTTGTTATTAAACGGAGGCATACGTTGATTTAGATGTTATAATTTTGCGACATTTACTTATTACGCACAATCACTTTTATATGGCATCTGTGTTAAATTTGTGTTTGTTATGAAATCAAATAAATGAAATTTCATACCATGTCATTCACCTTTAGTAATTGAAAATTCCAGCATGATATGGCAATATTGACTCACACTTCAAGATATTTTAAATGCACACTTATAAGATTTGTTAAGTTGTAAAATGATGAATAAACGAAATATAATAAAGTTTTATTTATAGAAATTAAACCGGTGTAACCACGTAAATTCTTCTCTTAAAATTATATTTTTACAAAATGAGTCAAAACGAGTCAATGAAAATAATAATTGGTTGTAATCCTATAATGGGCGCATGTGATGAAACTTGCCTTTTTGCCGCCTTTTTGTCAAGTCATAATACATAAGACAAAAGTCATAATACATAAGTCATTAGTCATAAGACAAAAGTCCTAAGACAAAATGGCACTTATGGGCTTCCGTATATAATAGTAAGTGCATAAATAAAATCTGATACGCGTTTTTTATCTTCCTGTTTCTGGTTTCAGTCGATGAGTAACTGGTCCTGGTTTTACTTTTCTATTTAAAAATAACTTCCATATTGTGATTAACATATATTCTATCTGTAGTTTAACGATTTTCATTCTCGACTGAGACTTTTCAGTGTTACGGTATGTATGATGAATACTGACTGGTTAACTTACACTGTGAATAGGATCAATATATAAAATTTAAGGTTAATATTTTGTCAATGTTTCAAGTACAATAAAAACTCAATTTTTGATAGAGATTAGAATCAATACACTTTATACCTCTATTTTTGTTGAAGTCTGATATGCTTTCTTCGTTTTTAAAAAAAGGAGAAATAAAACAGTAAAGAAGTATTTAAACGCTTTGCTCTACCCCTGTCTCGCCGCTAATACAGTGTACTACCTACTATACTTATCTTAGTAAATTAATCATAAATGAGTACCATTTTCATTCTGTTTAACATATTTAGAATTAAATAAAAATTAAACATTTAATTTAGAAATCATCAGTATTTTCAATCAAGGCAGACGATTTGATATTTAAAACAAAACAAGTAAATTCACCAAAAAATGTTATAAAAAGTATTATTAAACTGAAGCATTCCACATTGGACGTTACAACTTGATTCACAATGAACAGAATAATCTTTGGTTCATTCGATCAAAATATAAGTTGCTGTATAAAATTAATACAATTAGACCTTTTCTACAGATATAAAAAATGACATATATA
The DNA here is from genome assembly GCF_026571515.1 of Ruditapes philippinarum. Taxonomy (NCBI): domain Eukaryota; kingdom Metazoa; phylum Mollusca; class Bivalvia; order Venerida; family Veneridae; genus Ruditapes; species Ruditapes philippinarum. The sequence goes on along the minus strand of NW_026864648.1, from coordinate 53,092 downwards.
TATCTGATGGAACAACGAGTTAATCTACTGACAACAGCGCCAAAGGGAACACCGGATTCCTATGACAGGATTTCACCTAATGGAAAACCATGGAAATCGTCTGTCTTGCATCATATAGGAATATTAAGGGTAACAATATTATATTTTCAATTTTACGAATAAAAGATGTTACTGTTTCATAGATCTGTATATATTTAAAATTGGATTTGTTTAAAATGTCGCAAGAAAAGTCCACATGAAATGTACATTTAAAATTAAAAGAAATATGTATTATGTTAATCCAACATGAATTGCATTGTATCATGTAACCATGTCTATGCATCTGGACAAAATATCTTGTTATTTATTAAAGTTAACTTTGCTTGCTATTTAGTCAGCATATACATACGTGTACGTATGGATTTTTTTCGAAATTTTTTTAAGTGATGAATGGTTTCGTCCCCCGTTTGGGAAAACGGCATGTGCATTTAAAATATTTTGCGTGGTAAGAGTAGAGATAGACGTTGACTCACCAATACTATTTGATATAATTGTTCATAAATCTGTTAAATATTATATTTGTGAAAAAAAAGATGTAATTATCATGATTGGCTGCGGAAGGACACATGAAGTGACATTTCTGCCCCAAGAGGTAACTCCGTTTATTGTCCCCGTCATATGTATAATAGGGTCGGTGATAAATCCAATATTCCACTTGAAAAGTGTTTATAGAAAACAAAATTGTATGAAGTATTATACAATTATTGACTAGTATGCCTTTGAATATGATGTGAATCTCACATCATATTGACCGAGGCGATAGCCGAGGCCAATATGATCTCCTGCCGGTGAAAATCACATCATATATGCAATAGCACACTAGTCAATAATTGTTTTATTATATGAAAAGGTTATAAGATTAAAAAAAATCAGTTTGAACAGTTTATTGAAAATGCTAGGCCTCTTAGAGGCATCAGTCACATATACAATAAAATATACATATAATATGAAAGAAAGTACAACCTTATACATGTACAACTTTTGCCTGTTTCGTTGAAACGCGGAGATAAGGCGCGAACGTTACTCATACAAAAGTAATTCAAATTTATACTCATCATTGCGTTGTACCTTTTAACTATAATAGTAAAGTCGAGAAATATGCCATAAAGAACAAAACGCAACACGTATCTTTTTTTTAATAAACACGCGTAATTAACAGTATGCAATATATGTTCTCAATCTATTTTTAGAGTGGGAATATCCAAGTCAGCCAGTGAATATGATACTACATGTACACCCCATGAATATGATTCTATATATAAACATTCTGTTGACCAATGAGATTGCAGCTATATTTAGATCATATAAATAACAAGGACGAACATTCAAATTATCATAAGTTCAGGCTATTAAAATTAATTATATAAGATGATGAAACGAGATTGATAACTTTCTATAGACTCTTGTACTTATATATCTATAATTGATTAAAACATATATTAGCATGATATTTAAGAAATTTCAAACTCTATATTTTCAACATTTTCGGTAGTGCTTTCAATGCTTCGAAAATATGGAGTTTGTTATTTTTGAAATATTATCATGTTATCTATTTCAACACTGCACAAGGAACATTTATCACGTTTTAATATATTAGCATGTACGACATATATATAGTTAGATGAAAAAAGCAGTGTATGTATAAAAGCCTATATGTATGTTCACATTTTAGTTTTCATTTATTTTAAAAATCTTTATGTTCGATATCAACAGTCTGATATCAAAACATTACTCATCATCAAGGGATTTTTAAAAAATAATATTTCGCTACAAACTTTCTAAATCTCTATCTAGCCAAGCTTTATATTTTAGACTTTCTAATTTTTCTGTTACGTATATCAAAAACACATTTATATCTAACTAATTGTGACAATTTTCTCTTGCTTATAACGTTACGAAATTCACGACTGCATCTATTACAAAATACGAGAAACAGTATTCTTTTCATGTTTGAAATATCCAATTCAACTCCACGCTTATTTCGTAGGCAGTCCTTCAATTCTAAAAGAAAAGTATTGGTATACGAGCATTGATTGAATCAATCTTTAATAGTTTCTTAATTAATTATTAGAGTTCACAATAAATCTTTCAAGTCATATAGATTTACATCGTCGGTTGGTATATAATCTGTACATACCCATTATCTGGTATATACGGAATATAATACCGTGGTAACCGATGATCTAGTATGTACGCACTAATAATGTCTGTCAGATAGGAATATCCGTCCCTCGCCGTCCCGAGGGACGGATATTCCGATCCGAACCGAAAAATATCATAAAATATCTTTTTTCTTGCATATTCTACCATGTTCCACCATATTTCAAATTCGTTACCTTAATAAAACAGTTAACGATTAAATTTATGTCACTACACCCGTAACTATTTTCTTACAATAGCGTATGAAATTACACGCGAAATTACGTCATTATAAGCATGCCATTGTACAGCACGCGACTCATCTGGTACCCTGCATGACAGTTAAAATTTCCCGCATGAGTAAAACAAAATGTCTGATATTCAGTAACCGACGATGTTTTAAAGTTCCGCGTTAAGATATTGAAATCGGTTTTGTAAAGGGATTAAAAAATCATTTCAATAACGGGATACATTAGTATGTTTTTTTTTATTTAAATTTGATTTCTTCAATGTTATTGTTAACATAAAGAAATACAAAATATATTCGTATATTTGACAAGAAAAAAAGAAAAAAAAGTGAAATAGCCAAGATTTGTCTATAAATTACCTTTTTTTGAAGCCCACGTAAAATGTAACTTCTTTGTAATACTTTATTAAAAAAAACGTGTTTTTACCCCTGATGGTTTAAGTATGAGAAAATATTTTTTTTGGGATGCCCAAATATTTCAGAAACGTAGAAAACCGAAATATGAAGCACATAAGAAGTACACTTACATAAAATGATCTAAGTATTCCGATTTTAAATGCGTATATTTAAGTCTTTAGATAAGGAAATATAAGGTGAATTGCAGCCTAGATCATGGCCACTTAAAACAAGTGTTTTCACGTGCAGCACACGTTTTTGACAGAAAATCTATACAACATGGAAAATGTGTTGGCGTTAAGAAAAACACAAAATTCCTTGTATCTATTACAAAAAGGTATAGGAAGTGGGTAAAATACGCGTGTAATATCGTATCCTTAATTTTGTACATTATTTCCTCTTAATAAAGCTTATTTTTGATATGTTATATAAATGCCTGCTTGCTGAAACAGTGACCAGTTTTCTCACAGGGATCAATAACTTTGAACAAACTCAAGAGATTTATCGTAAGTTTGAAGCCAAATGCCGCCGGGCCGGAAGCGTCAATTTCCTCTAAAAGTGAGCCCGTACAAAGGTCACGAATAATAAATAAAATCTATATATTCTCTATTTTTGTCTATCCGACAAATAAGTCTATAATTATTATGTTATAATACTTTAAAGAAGAAAGAAATAATCGTTTTATCTTTATTTTAGTCGAATCCAAAGACACAAATACATATCCAATATAAATGTGCGGGGAAGACTTTAAGTTATGACATTGGAGCAGAATTATTGACCGTCGTAAGGAAACCACAGAAAGGGAGCAAGACCTTCACATATCGGCACTTTCTTGTCAATATTAGAAAAGATGGACTAGCTTCTAGGCTGAGTATATGGTCAGATGATTGTTTTTCCCTTTTTTTAAAGAATAATAAATGTTTAAAGTTAATAATTATTCACTTGGGACAATAAATAACGAGTACAGTAAAACCGCTGCAAAGAAGCACAGTCTTGAAGGACACAGATTTTGATTGTTGCTGAAGGTCGGTTCTCTAGAGAGTTTACATTTATTCATCGAACAATTGATATTGCTGTTGTTATTGGTGTTGTAGAGTGGTAATTGCTATACGATGTTTTAAATGACTTGTTAGAAGCGATTGCAAATCATGCGCTTAAATTTTAGTCAGCGAAGAAGCTGGGGGATGGGGATCATTTATGTTCTCTTAAAGTGACATTATGCCCATCCACCGTTAGATATAGAGTGAACAGGTGAAAGTCAAAATAGGTTAATATTTTCTCATAATTCCTTTCAATTTTATAATTTACTTCACATGAATGATAAATAACTCACCTGGCCCTGTGAAATGTGTATTTATCCGTCGGAAAGTATCTGTAACTTTCAATTTATAAAAAGAGTGGGGCAGTCTTTTTTATATATTTAGGCAGATTTAGTTTTTAACCTGAACATTTTCAAATATCATGTGTTGGTCAATCACCATTATAACAACCAGTTTATTGAAATATATAGTTAATTAAAGTCAATTTGACAATGAAAAAAATGAGTATAATGTCACTTTAAAACAATGAATAATTTCATTGTACATTTAATTTTATAAAATATGATATCATTAGCTCGACTTTTTTTTTTTGAAAAAAAAGTAGAGGTATTGTTATAGTCAGGTCGGCGTTGCCGTTGCCGTTGCCGTACCCGTTGCCGTTGCCGTTGCCGTCCGAAAACTTGTACCTGGATCATAACTTTTTTATTTCTTGGTGTATTGTCTTCATACTTGGCCACAACAACCCTTGGGACAAGACCTTTCAGTAGACCACACTAACCTTGACCTTCATCCATAAATGACCTTGACCTTCAAGGTTAAAAGTCAAAGTTTTGCTTGTTCATGCTGTTATTGGCTGTTACTTTGTTATTTTTGAATGGATTGTCTTCAAACTTGAACATAATAATCTTCAAGTATATCCCTTAAAAATAATCAGTCAGACCTTGACATTCACTCATCAATGACCTTGACTTTGAAGGTCAAATTATTGAAATTTTCATTTTTTTGGTTATTATTGGCTGTAACTTTGTTATTTTTGAATGGATTGTCTTCAAACTTGAACATAATAATCTTCAAAAATAACTGTTAAAAATATTCCGAAAGACCTTGACCTTCACTCATTATTGACATTGCCTTTGAAGGTCAAATTATTGAAATTTTCATTGTTTTGGCAGTAACTGACTGAAACTTTGCTATTTTGGAAGGGATAAACTTCATATTATATCAGAACATTCTTAAGGACCAGACCTTGTTGTTTATCAAACCCAAATTTGCTTGGGCTCTTTAATGACCTTGACCTTGAAGGTTATATTACTAATTTTCTCAGATTGTGCATTTATTGGTGTGTGTGTATGTATAGTATATGCATGTATATAAATTGCGTCATTTTTTCTATTTTTAGAAATTGCGTCATTTTTGTTCTATTTTTTAGAAATTGCGTCATTGTTTCTATTTTAAGAAATTGCGTCATTTTTTCTATTTTTAGAAATTGCGTCATGTTTTTCTATTTTTAGAAATTGCGTCATTGTTGCTATTTTTAGAAATTGCGTCATTTTTTTCTAATTTTAGAAATTGCATCATTTTTTTTCTATTTTTAGAAATTGCGTCATTGTTTCTATTTTTAGAAATTGCGTCTTTTTTCTATTTTTAGAAATTGCGTCATTGTTTTTTTGTTTAGAAATTGCATCATTTTTTTTCTATTTTTAGAAATTGTGTCATTTTTTTTCTATTTTTATAAATTGCGTCATTTTTTTTGCTATTTTTAGAAATTACGTCATTTTTTTTATTTTTTAGAAATTGCGTCATTTTTTTTCTATTTTTAGAAATTGCGTCATTTTTTTTTCTATTTTTTATAAATTGCGTCATTTTTTTGCTATTTTTAGCTCACCTGTCACAAAGTGACAGGGTGAGCTTTTGTGATCGCTTTTCGTCCGTCGTCCGTCCGTCGTCCGTCCGTCGTCCGTCCGTCCGTAAACTTTTACTTTAAATGACATCTCCTCATAAACCACTAAGCCAATTTCATCCAAACTTCACAGGAATGTTCCTTTGGTGGTCACCTTTAAAACTTGTTCAAAGAATTTAATTCCATGCAGAACTCTGGTTGCCATGGCAACCGAAAGAAAAAACTTTAAATATCTTCTTTTAAAAAAACATAAGAGCTAGAGCTTAGATATTTGGCATGAAACATCTTCTAGTGAGTGTCTACCAAGTTTGTTCAAATAAAAGCCCTGGGGTCAAAATTGGCCCAGCCCCGGGGGGTCATTTATTTTCCTATATGCATATAGTAAAAACTTAAAAAATCTTCTTTTAAAGAACCGAAAGAGCTAGAGCTAAGATATTTAGCATGAAACATGTTCTAATGGGTGTCTACCAAGTTTGTTCAAATAAAAGCCCTGGGGTCAAAATTGGCCCCGCCCCGGGGGGTCATTGATTTTCCTATATGCATATAGTAAAAACTTAAAAAATCTTCTTTTAAAGAACTCAAAGAGCTATGGCTAAGATATTGAGCATGAAACATGTTCTAGTGAGTGTCCTCCAAGTTTGTTCAAATAAAAGCCCTGGGGTCAAAATTGGCCCCGCCCCAGGGGTCATTGATTTTCCCTATGTGCATATAGTAAAAACTTAAAAAATCTTCTTTTAAAGAACCAAAAGAGTTAGAGCTAAGATATTTAGCATGAAACATGTTCTAATAAGTGTCTACCAAGTTTGTCCAAATAAAAGCCCTGGGGTCAAAATTGGCCCCGCCCTGGGGGGTCATTGATTTTCCCTATATGCATATAGTAAAAACTTAAAAAATCTTCTTTTAAAGAACTCAAAGAGCTATGGCTAAGATATTTAGCATGAAACATGTTCTAATAGGTGTCTACCAAGTTTGTTCAAGTAAAAGACCAGGGGTCAAAATTGGCCCCGCCCCGGGGGTCATTGATTTTCTTTATATGTGTATAGCAAAAACTTAAAATCTTTGGAAAAACCCAAATAGCTAGAGTTTAGATATTAAGCATGAAACATCTTCTAGTAAGTGTCTACAAAGTTTGTTCAAATAAAAGCCCTGGGGTCAAAACTGGCCCAGCCCCAGGGGTGTCATTGTTTTTAACTATATGTGTATAGTAAAAACTTAAAGAAAATCTTCTTTTAAAAAGCCCAATGAGCTAGAGCTTAGATGTTTAGCATGAAACATCTTCTTATGGGTGTCTACCAAGTTTGTGCAAATAAAAGCCCTTGGGTTAAATTGGCCCTGCAACGTTTGGGGGGGGGGGGTTGGTGGGGCCTATATACAGGTGAGCGACCTCAGGGCCATCATGGCCCTCTTGTTAGAAATTGCGTCATTTTTTTATTTTTTAGAAATTGCGTCATTTTTTTTCTATTTTAGAAATTGCGTCATTTTTTCTATTTTTAGAAATTGCGTCATTTTTCCTATTTTTAGAAATTGCGTCATTGTTTCTATTTTAAGAAATTGCGTCATTGTTGCTATTTTTAGAAATTGCGTCATTTTTTCTATTTTTAGAAATTGCGTCATTTTTTTCTATTTTTAGAAATTGCGTCATTGTTGCTATTTTTAGAAATTGCGTCATTGTTGTTGTTTTTAGAAATTGCATCAATTTTTCTATTTTTAGAAATTGCATCATTGTTGCTATTTTTAGAAATTGCTTCATTTTTTTATTTTTAGAAATTATTTCATTTCTTTTTATTTTTAGAAATTGCGACATTTTTTCGATTTTTAGAAATTGCGTCATGTTGCTATTTTAAGAAATTGCATAACAAAACTAATGTGACAAGACAGACCAACTAAATTTATAAAAAGGAAACGTCAATATATGTTTCTATGTTTGCGTTTAGAAAAAGTAAAAAGTCGAGCGTTGCCCCCGCCCGGCGGTGGCTCTTGTTTTTTATAAAATATGATATCAAATTCTATAAAATATGATTCTCATCAGCCCGGCTGATTCATCAAGTCTTATAAAAACGTTTTAATTATAACAAATTGTGATTTCAATAAGACAAGACATCAACGATATTTGATGTTATTCATTACAAACTTTTACGTACATGAAACTTTTATAATGCTTTCTTACTTGTGTATCATACATTCAGTGTAAATCAAAGTTTATTGAAATTAATCTGACATGGATGCAACTTCACAACTAATCAACTTCTAGTTATTCCATTTGGTTGTAGCAACAATGATGAAGTTGCATGGATTGATTCTACCTTTCTGCCTGATCGCAACCATACAGAGGTATTGAGATTGTTTGAAAAGGTCAAGGTCGATGGAACTAGGTTAAATCTGGTAACAATTAATTTTGCATATTACATTCAAACTTTTCATTCCACGGTAGTTTTTCAAATTAGAATTAATTTTTTACTGCTTTCCCGCTTGCGAGCATCTACTCAAGGCCTTGCTGCATTAGTGTATCACACACACTTAGTTTTGAAAAATGCATTTTCTATCGTCAAAGGTGTTTGTCTATAATGCATACATTTTCTGCAGACTTCATTACATAAAATTAAAGAAAACCAAACAAATAAAAAAACTAACTCGAATTAAAATACTTTCTTTGTTGTCACTTGTTAGGTTTTACGCAGGGTTACAAAGTTTGGTTCCAAGAAAAAATGGAAATGGTTTGACACCAGTGCAGGTCTGTCCGCTGACAACCCACAGAAGCATGTTTCTTACACAGGTAAATAATTCTACAGCATTCTTATATAACGTTTTCCGTATTACCATGCACAGAATTCAAGACATGATTTAAGTTTAACGTGAAATAAATTAAAGCTATAATAAATGTTGTCATTATTTTTGTTTGAGAGAACAAATTGACTGCTTTTTTATTTAAATTCTAGAAAAGAGGCAGGAAAATAATTATCAAAAGGTAATAACTGCAGATCTGGTTTGTCGTGTATGTACATAGGAAACAATAAAAAGATCAAAATATCTCACTCCTACCTGTCATTGTTTTACACAAGACTCCATGACACAAGACTACATGTCTAACCTTTATTTATAAAACAAAGCCAAAATTACATTTTTATGACTGCTGTAAAATTTCAGGTGTTGACCAGAAAAACAAGTCTTAAAACTTTTATAAAGTTCCGGGGACACAACTTTACCTCGATATACGTAATAGCTCTGTCACTGCAAGTGTTATGACAAAGGCAGGCGATGCCAGAACAAGTAAGTTTTTCATTGATATATAGTCACAAACAAAATATTGTTGCTTTTAATTTTTTTAACTGAAGCTTGCCCCTTGAAACTTCTGTTTCTATTTTACTTATAACTTGACTTTTATGTTACAGAAATAATTTGTAAAATAATGCAAAGTGGCATGGACCGTTGTGGAAGCGTTAAATTCAAAGCCACACTTTGCAAAAACGAAAAGGAACGCTACATTGCAATAGATGATTTAAATAATGTTATATTAGACGTAAGTATTTTAGAATCTTTAAATTCAGCAGGTTTCAAGTTATAAGTGCTAGCTAGGGTGTCTAGTCTTGAGTGAAAACTTATAAATATACCAGTAACCTTTTTACCCGATTTGTTAGTGTCATTATTATTAACAATCTTTTGAGTATCAAATATCAAACACTGCTTTACTCGGTGCAAGGGTTTATACAAGTTTTTGTACTGTCTTGTGAATAAACTCATGAACAATAAATCTGATTTTTACTTCACAAGTATGTTTATATTGTTCTAAACGGATCTCGCGTTACTCAACATTCTTCATAAAGCCCTTTTGAAAGATTTCAACATAAATTTGTTCCTACGGCACCTTGGTAAATGTGTTACATTGGAATATATAAAGAATACGTCCAATTATTTTTAAAGGGTTGTTTTTTTAACAATTTGGGACATGTTTATATGGAAATCATCAAAGAGCACGCCCAGAATCATTTTCTTACAAATTTTTTTGATTTCGACTAAAAATGGGTAGAGTAAGGGGTTCATTCATTGTTGCTTTGTTTTAAATTCCAGGAAAAACCTCCATTTGGCTTTGATGTAGTCACGGATAGGTAGCAAGATACTTTTTCAAGCACAAGGGTGAGATGATTTAAAATGTTAAATGCAAATAATGTTTAGATATTGCAATACAAAAGTATTCTTATATAAATTAGTAACCCACTCGGAAACTAACTTTTTACGTATATAACATTGTTAACAAATGCCAAACAGTTACATTTTCTTAAGAACTTGAATTGGAATATTTGCATTCTTTTCCAAATTACAGAGACATATTTTAAAGTATGAATTGTTGTGGCTTATAATACTGTTTTTGTTGTTGTTCTTTTTAGATGTTTTCCTGGCATGTAATCCCACAACTAGTCAAATAGAAACGAGTATTCAAGAATTTCAGTTTGAAGAAATTCCAGCACATGACGTTTGCGATGGCAGCTACCAATCTTTCTGAACTTAAAAGGATTCTCTATCTTTCTGCGTTAATCCTACTTTATCAGTTGGATTCCCAGTATCTAACCCTTTGTATCCAAGCTGCATCAATTCAATTAATAATGTGTCTAAATCAGGGTAATTCCATTGAATGTAAACGTAGTCTCAAAATATGACTTAACGGTGTACTTCAATTCATCTAAAGTTCAGATCCACTTCAATTATATCGTGCATATAGATCTGATTGCCAACTTTCATGGTGATTCGGATTTCCTGAGAAAGCTATTTATAGCGATGCAATCAAACCGTCCTTTACAGATAGGCATTAGACGACGTATCAACATATCGCTGTACGTGGAAGTATAACAAATTGTTGATTTTTTGTTAAAGAAGTAATTTGAAAGAAGTAAACAAAAAATAATAGACTCAATTTTTAACAGGCAAGATTGTTTTTGCCAGTTTATTTGCCGTCTATATGGACAACGCCATGTTTGTCGTGAACATTAACACACTCATTATTGGTTTTCCAGAGGTTAAAATTTGACACCTCATCGCTTTCAAAATTGTAAAAAACTCGCCGATGAATGGCTGTTTGAAAGGTCACAAGAAGGTGACGTCCTATTGGTGCCCGTCAGATCCTAATGCGTATCGTTAATAAGGCGCAGATTTAAAGAGATTGCGATGCACCCATGTAGTTCAGGATACATGAAATCATTACTGTACAAGGATGAAATCCGTGCATTTCTGCAAAATCAGGATTGTAAAACTTATTAAATACTTCGTCGTGAAAGGAGAAATGTCATTCTACGGATGCATGAGATTTGAATGATTGGTTTAAAATATATTTATTTAAACAAACATTCGCTAAATAATTTTTCATTTATCTCACCTAAAATCAATCATACCAAGAACATTCAGTATATTTTTTTTCATTGTGTCGTCATCATTCAATGCTAGTCTTAAGAAAAAAAAGAAAAATAACGAAGTAAAAAAACATAAAAACTAGTCGACAGTCTGAATTTGCTTTTATTTGTTGTTGTTGTTTTTTAAGAGTAAATTGGGTATTATTGTGTTTTCTTTTTTATTTTCCTCAAACACAGGTGCAATATTTCTTTCCATTATTTGTATTTCAAAACTGACTCAGGGAATGACATGTTAATAAATATGGTACGTCCTCAAATATATGTTGTTGTAGTTTGTTCTCCGTTGTTTGTTAAATGAAAGGTTGAATGTCTCATCAATCTTTTCTAATCAATCAGAATTTTTTTAAAAAAAAAAAATTATTTTTTTTTTCAAGGTTTTTCCTCAGTAAAAAGGAAAAACTTCTTTTTTAAGAATAAAACCATGCTTTTGTTTTAAACATTAATTTCTTTTTTTTTAAAAACATTTTCAGTTTTTTTAAAACTTTTTCCCTTTTAAAATAAAAAAATAAATTAAAAAAGGGGGCTAAAATTTCCCTCCCCCCTTTTTTTCCCAAAAAAAAATTTTTAAATTTTTAAAATGTTTGTAAAATTTTAAAAAAAACAAAAGGGTTTTATTTTTATAAAAATTTTAAATTTTTTAAAGTAATGAAATTTTTAAATTTTTTTATCATTAAATTTTAAAAATTTTAAATATAAAGCCAAAAATTTTCCCATGGTTACAAAAACGAAAACGAATTTAAAATTTTTGTAAATCAAATTTTTTATTTTTAAACGGTTTTTTTCCCCGGTTTTTAGCCTTAAAAAAATTTGGAAAAAAAAAAAAAAAATTAAATTTTTTTCATACATAAATTTTTTAACCAATTTTGATTTTTTTTTCCTTTTAAATTCCCAAAATTAATTTTTAAAAAACTCGTTTAACCATTAAACATTTTAAAAACTTCCCGCCCAAAAAAGGAGGCGGAACCCTTTCTTTTTTAAAGGGGTTTTTTTCAAGTTTTTTTTTTGGGTTAGTTTCTTAAAAACGAAAATTTTAAAATTTTCCAACGTTATCCAAAAAAGATTAAAAAAGGGTCTTTTTTGGAGGGAAAGGTTTAAATAATTCAAAAAACTTTTTTTACGATTTTAAAAATTTTTATATTTTGTTTTTTTAAACCTTTTTTTTGTTGAAAAATTTTCCAAAAAATTTTTAAAAAGGCTAACGTTTAAGGAAAAATATTACTTCGTTTTTTAAAAAAAACTTTTTTTTCCCAAAAATTTGAGTCTTTTTACAAAAATAACGGGAATTGTTGTATCCTTAAAAAGGTTTGGTTTTTTAAAAATGGGTTTTTTTCCAAATTGTTTTATTAAAAAGTTTGAAAAATTTCACACGACGCATTGCCCGTGGATAGATACTTGTTACAAAATTTTTCCTTTCCTTTGAGAGAAAACTTGTTTTTCCACCGGGAAAAATCTTAAAAACTAGACAAACCCAAGAAGACCCGTTACTAAAAGATGTTTTTTCTTCAAAATTCCCCACAAACCCATTTTTTTTTTCCATTTCGGACAAACTTTTTCATTTTTGGATTCTTCAGACCTGGTATAGAAAACTTTTTTTAAAGCAAAAATTTGCTTTTACTGCTTTCTAAAAACCCTCAATATCCATAATGTTTTTTTTTCCTCGGCCCCCAAAGTTCTGTCCATTTAATTTTTTTAACTTCAATGCACCACCGCCCTTTTCCCAATTTTTATGAAACAAGAAACTTTTTTCCATCAACCCCCTTGCAAAATTTTTGGAAAAAATTTTTTGTAGATAAATATTGTCCCTTTTCAATTCTTTTCCCATTTATTTTTTTTTTTCATGGGGGCAATTTGTTTTTTTTGAAATTAGCAAAACCAAAAGTATTTTTTTTGAAATTTTTAATTTCCCCGGGGTTTTAATTCGATACGTTTGTCTGGCAAATGAATTTTTTTTACCATGTTTTAAATCTGCACTTTTGGGAATTTCAGTTTAAAACAAACCTTTCTTTCTTTAAGGGGCACATTTATCCAGTGTTTAAAAGGGTTTTTGCTTGTCACCGGGGGGTTTTCCCAATTTAAAACCTATCAGAGTAAGAAAATTCAAAAACATAATGATTTAAATGAATTTCTTGTTTGAAGTTTTTAGTCGAAAACCTGAGGTAAAAGCATCTGCATCTTTCCGGGAAACTTTTCCCAAAGCATAATTAATTTTGTTTCTTTTTTCTCTGCAAATTTTAGGGGTTTTTGGGTTTTTTTCAAATTTTCCCTTTTGTTTTTCGTGTTTCCCGAAAAACCACATCTTTTGGGTTATTAAAAGAGGTGTTTTTTTAAAAGATTTTTTAAAGTAATTAATGGGACCCCGGGAAGTGCCAGGAAACTTTTTCTACCCGCATTTGATAAAAGGGGGTTTTCGTTACCAAAAATTTTTTAAACAACATCAATTTTTCAAAAAAAAATTTTAAAATTTTAAAAAATCCCCCTTTTGGTCCATTCCCATTTCTGGCAAAAAATGCCCCAAAATTTTTATTCGTTAGGACAGCGCGTTAAATAGGATGCATTTTTCCCCGTCGTCAAGTGCAGTTTTTTAAAAAAGATACGTTCTGGGGTTACCCTTTTCCAAAATTGTTTTAAATTCTTTTATTTCCCTTTTTCCGGAATCACGTCTTTTTTGTAAAATTTTCACTAGAATCCCCTTCATTTTATGGATCTTTTTTTGACGATAAAAGGGCTTTCAGCATCTTGGATCAATTATTTAAAATTTCGCATCTAAAACCGTTTAGGCTTTCCCCTTGTACATTTTTTCCCCCTGTTTATTTCATTTACAGAAATTTTGGGGGGAGCGGATTAAAACGAGTTGAATGTGTTTTTTCTATTTTTTTTCTTTTGGCAAAAATCCCTTTCCCACCCATTTTCTTTTTCCAAGTATTTTGAAAATACTTATGACTCTCTTTTAAAAAAGAAACTGACTGCACAAAAAATGTTTTATTTTTCACAGTGGAACTCCGTTATTTTTGTTGGATGTTGTGTGCATAATTTAAATTTTTTCCCCCCCGGGGAAAACTTTCTGTGAAACCCTTGGGCCATAAGGGTCCTTTTTAGCTTTAAAAGGGCTTTGTGGCATTCCACCCCTTTTCTTTGCAAAAATTTTCCCTTTGGCATATTACACAGTACCTCAAAACCTGTTTGCTGATATCCGCGGGTTTGACAAGGGGGAAAAAAAAACGAATTTTTGGTTCCGGGGGAAGGTAGTTCTGTGTTTATAATATCTTTCTGACAACAGTACTGTGCTTTTAAAATTCAAACCTTTGGAAGAACTAAAAGAAATGGGAAATAAATGAAAATTTTCCAAAAAATTTATAAAGTAACATAAGGCCCTAACATAGTTTGGTAAAAAATGATAAAAGAAAAAATTTTGGGTAAAAAAAAGGTGAGTTTTTAAAAAAATTCTCTCAAAACATTCCCAATTAGGCCCGACGACTTTTTCCCAGAAAGTTTTTTTTGATGTTCCCCCTGTAAAAAAAATATTTTCATATTTTTAAAAACTATCTAATCGCTTTCATTTTTTTTTTATAACAGAAGTCGGGAAAAAAAATACTATGTTAAACTTGTGCCCTTCCCCTTTTTCTTTTCCAAAAATTGTAAACCTTAAAAAAAAAAGAACCAATCCCAAAGTTTAAAAAATCCATGTTTTTTGCTAAAACCCCCTTTCCCAACAAAAAAGGTGAAAAAAAAAATTTTATTTTGTTATATCCCAAAAATTGGGGATTTAATTTGTATAAATTTTAAGGGGGGAAAAACAAACTGTTATATATCAATACAGATTTAAAATTTCTCTTTAAAGGGTCTGAGATAATAGGTTAGTAAAAACAAAAAAAAAAAGTTTCAAAACCCTAAAAGTTGAAATTTCTAGTTGTTTAAAAAAACAGTTTCTTTTTTAAAATTGGGTTTTTAAAAAAAGGGACTGAAAAGATTGCATAGTTGCACCCTAAAGAGTTCACTAAGTAAAATAATCAAAAATTATTTAGAATATCAAAAAATGAAAAAAATTAATGGGGAATTTAAATTTAAACAAAATTTTTCCCCAAACTGTTTTTATTTTATTTAATTTTTAATTTGAACTTACTTTCCATTTTAGCCATTTTCCATTTTCCTTAAATTCCGTTTAATTTTAATATTTTTTTTCCAAATTTTAAAAACCCAAATTTTTTATCGTTTTGAGAATTTAAATTTATGTAGAATTTACGCCCCAAAAAAAATGTTTTTCAGAAAATCAATTTTCATAGCAAAAAAAAATGCCTAATATTATCGGTCTTTCCTTTTAAAGGGGATTGGGCCCTTTATCAAAGTATCAATTCCCCAAAAAACAAATGAATTTTATTAAAGCCCATTAAATTATATTTAATTTATTTCTGCTTTTAGCAGACGTTATCTGATACACGATATACCCCAGGAAAAAAATTTAAAAAATAGGGGACCTTTTAAAATTTGTCAAACTTTTTTTACTTTTTTAAAAAAATGTAAAACAAAGCATTTTAAGACGAATTGTTTTTTTCAATGTTACCCCGTTAAACTTAAACAAAAAGGGAAAATTTTTGTATACAGTATTAGGGGGAAATTTTATCCCTTATACAAATAAAAAAAATTTTAAGGGTTTAATTGTTATTTTTGTTTGATTTTAAAACACACTGCACTTTATTTAAAATTTCAGGGGGACTTTTTAAGGGTTTACTGGTCCGGCGTCATTTTCCCCTTTGTGCATTTTTCGTAGGCCAAAAAAGCGGGAAACCTGAGTAAAAAAATCGACCCTTTGCCGTTAGTTAGCTTAAAAATCCCTCCTCACGGAATTAATTTCCCGACTTCTTTACGAGGGCTTTATCCCAACGGTGGAGGAAGGGGGTCTGAAATTTTTGACATCAACCAATCGACACGGAAAGATCCTTTTTAAAATTTTTGAAAAAAATGTCACCAAAAAAAACGTTAAATTTTTGCTACAAAAATATGCTTTTTAAAACCCTTGGTTTTTTTTAAATTTCCAAGGGCATTGCCTTTTTCGTGTGAATTTTCTTATTTGGGGGAAAAAAAAGTTTGGGAAAATTTTTTCTGTTTTGTGATGGAAACAATGGGTTTTAAAAAAAAGGGATTTTCACACATTTTTAAAAAAATTTAAAAAAAAAGAAAACGAACTTAATTATTTCAAATTTTTTAAGCTCTACGGGGGATTTTAAACCCAAAAGTTTTGGCCCCAAAAATTAAAAACCTAATTAGAGAAACCCCCTAATGGTCTTACTTTTTAATTTGGGGGGGGAAGAATTTCAAAGCCCCCAATTTGTTGCCCGCGGGGGAAACGCAGTTGGGTTATGTGTGCTTGGGCGCATTGGGCGTGTGGGGGCAGAGCCCTACCCCTTTTAAAGCTTGGGTTTCTTGACGCAGACGTCTTTAATTCGTCTGCATAGTACGAAACCCGATTTTTGAAAAAAACCGAACCCCCCCTTTAAAAAAGAAGGGAGTCCCAACCTGGTTTCCCCCCGCCCCCCAAACGGGAAAACCCTTTTTCATGCCTAGACAAACAGTCAGAATTCCTGAAAAAAAAATTAAAAGCTTATACCCACTTCCCTAGGGAATGCTTCGCAAGGGCCGCTTTCTTCGTAAATGAAACCCGATCGTGCACAGTTTTGGCAGTTTCATCGTGGTGAAAAATTTTTGGTTCTTAATTCTTAAATCCTTTTTAAATTTTATTTTCGGAAATTTTCCCAAAATTAATTTTATTTAACCCCAAAAAAATCTCTGTTTTTTTTTACGAAAGTTGCAATTTTCCAAAAATTATTTTAAATTTTTTTTAAATACCCTTAAACTCTAAAAAAATTTTTTTACCCATCGAAGGCAGAATTTCCAAAGGGCCCCCAAATTAAAAACATTTATTTTTTTTTCCCAAGGCAAAATTTTTTACTTTGCTCTAACTTAAACCTTTTTTTTTTTTTTGGTAATTATTCTATTTTACTTTTTTTCGCTTTTTAATTTTTAAAAGAGAGTATCAGTTTCAACATTTTTTTTGGCAACATTTTATCTTTTATTCAAAATATTTTTTCCCAAATTTATCTCGACCCCCAAAAACTTTAAAAAAACTTCGAAAATAAATAAGAATTCAAAAGAACAATTTTTTTTTTTCTCAAACCCAATAATAATATTAAAAAAAAATGAAATTTTTTTTTATGTTTCCCCTTTTTGATTTTAAGAAAAACTCCTTTTTCCATAAAAGGGATCAATTTAAAAATGAGCCTTTTAAGAAAGTTCAACGTTTTTTTCCACATTTTTCAATTTTCGCCCCTTTTAACAAAGGAAAGTACATGGGGACAACGGGGAGCAATGGTTACAATGCAACAGGGCGATGGCGAATTGCGGCGGTCCCAAAGGTGAAAAGTACGACAGTAAGATGATGAAAGCTCGATATACGATTTGGGGAAATAAAGGCAGAAGTGTTTCAGATACAGTAAACATAGTGACAAAAACGAAAAGCAAAATTAAAAAAAATTTTTCGAAAAAGAAAAACGTTTACCCCGCAAAGTTTTGGCGTCAATTTCGTTAAATTGTTTTTATGAATTTTAAAAGGAATTCCCTTTTGGTCGGCTTTTAAACGTAAAGGCCCGAAAATGTTTTTTTTAAAAATTTTTCCAGGAAAAGACTTTATAACGGGAAAGAAGTTTTAAATATTTTATTTATTTTTTTAACGGTAAAAAACCTAAAAAAGAAAAATTTTAACAATTTTAAAATTATTTTAAAATTTAGTTTAGACTGGTTTCAAATGTTTAAAGATTTGCCCAAAAAAAATTATTTAATTTTTCTATTTAAAAAAATTTATTTTTATTAAAGTTTATAACAGAAAAGAAATTTAATTTTAAAAAATCATTTTTCAAAAAAAAACCAAAAATTTAAAATAATTTAAAAAAATAAAATTTTTTAAAAAAACCCCAATTTCCCCGAAATTATTTTAAATGTTCCTTCCCAAAGATTAAATTTTCACCCGCCCAAAGTGAAAACCCGGTAAAACAAAAAAAAAGGATTTAAATGGTCAAAACCTACATTTGGGGAAAAAAAAACGAAAAAAGTTTAAATTTGGCAAAAATTATTAAGTTTAAAATTAAATTTTTCCCCCAAAATTTTTTGGCCAACCAATTTTTCCAAAACCGTTTTCGGAAAAGAAAATTCAAAAAATCTTTTGGGCGTTCCAAATTGGGGAAAATTTTCAATGTGAAATTTTCACCCTTCGTTGTCCCGTTTTTCCAAAGTTTCCTTTTAACCCCCACTTTAAATTTAAAAATTTTGGGATTTGTTCTAAAAAAGGATTTGGGAAAATTTTCAGAAAAAAAACCTTTTTTTCAAAAATATTCCTTACGTAATAAGTGTGATTTAAAAAGAAACTTGTAATATGCAATAACTGCCTTTCTCTTTCTTCAACGTATGGATTGCACTTAAACAAGTTAAGGCAAATTGATCGATTCATTTCAGAATGAACATATCAAATATCAATATATATATATATATATATATATATATATATATATATATATATATATATATATATATATATATATATTGATATATATATACATTAAGTACAATTCCTATTCAACAGCCAATATATTGGTTTCCGATTTCTATAATATTAAGTCATTTATCGGTTTCCCCTTCAGTGATTATGTTTTGCACTGTTAAAGGCACATAGCCGAAACATATGCAATAAATAATTACTGAATGTTCGTGTTTATGGGAGTGGTCTGTTTATCTTAAAGGTCAATATTGGTATTTACAACATTTAATACAATAACAGTTCGTACTCAATTTCGAAAATCACGCAATCACCTTTCATAACATTGATTTTAGAATTTTCATATTAAGATAGCTGCTTAACAAAAATAAAGCAAACCCTGTATATGCGAATTGGTCAATTTATTTTTGAATGTATAAATCAAAGATCAAATTCGTTCATAGTTTCCAACTTTCGTTTAATATTAAGAACATGTATTTTGGGTGTTTTATATGAAGTTATGAAAAGTTTATCCATTGCCTGATTGAAGGCTGCAAACTTGGCTTTGTTTAAGGGCTGTTTGAACATCTTCCATTTTAATTCGCCGTCACGACCCAATACTTGTATCTCGCCAGTGTATCTAATAACAAAGATGTATCCATTCGTGTCTGTAACTACAGACGATACTTTCGAGACTTCTTTGTCAAAGATTAACGTGCCATCAAGCTCAAAACATCGCAACTTATCGGTCACTTCACAACACTGAATAATACGAAATCTTCCGTCCACATGTTCGAGATGTTGTACAGCTATTCTCTGACCGTCGAAGAAATTTGTGAGCTTTATTTCACGGTAGAAACCTCCTCGAGTAGTCATAAGACTGAGGTTCCATCCGTCAATTCCGTTCTTGCAAGCTACCAGTAATTTGTCATCTACAAGTTGCACACACTTTGGATGGAATTTCGTCTTTATAAACTTGTCGTCCTTAAACTTATCTTGTTGTATATTGATCAATAGGATTTGGTTGGTTTTCATAAGACAAACTGAAACACAAACTTCACTAAGAAGACTTATCTGCCCTGGCTCATAACCAAGAATTTTTGTAGACACTATCTCATACTTTTTATTTAAAAGAAAAAGTCTTGAATGTTTGAAGTCAGATAAAACAAGGTTTTCGTTTGGAAGACAAACTATGCCGCCAAACCACGATTCTTTTTCGTCAGACGACGAAATGGGAAAGAACTCTTGTGTTCCAATGAAATGTCGTATTCTGTCAGTTCTACATATTCTTTATCTTTTTTCACAGTTGCTGTATTTTCATGTTCTTCATGAATGGGTTTGTCAATCTCCATTGCATCGCTTGAATTGCTGATTTTCTCTAATTGTGTTTGAGCTGTTTCAATTGTATGGCTGTTTGCCATTTCATTAACATCTTCTTGTTCCACATTATCTTTTTGTAATGCATCACGTTTGTCTTCTATTGAACAAAGAGAGATTAACTGGTTTTTCATAACTTCATAGGGCTGCTCTTTGTGATCAATTAAGGATCGTTTGATTTTCGTTTCTTTAACTTGAAACTGAACTAATGGTTTGTCAAATTTCTCTAACATTTCAAACAGATCGGATTTCAAAATGTCGAATTCTTGTTTAATGTATTCCTCCTCTATTTCCTTTTCAGTTTCAAGCTTGAACTCTCCAATAAGTTCAAGCATTCTTACTGAACATCTAAAAACATCATCTGGTGTACCAGATTCGAGAACTGATTCCAGTAATGACTTATTTGTTTCTGCTGTCTTTATAATATTTTCGAGCTTTTCAGTGGATTTTGAATATTTTTCATTAATGCCAGTGTTGATTTTATCAGCCTTTTTTATTATTCCTTTGGTCTTTTCGTCAAACGTCTTAATGATTTTAGCACGGAGTTGTTTAATGTCTGCTTTGAGACCCTCTGTTTTCATTGTTGACTCATTTTCTATTTCCTTCATTTCCTGAACAGTATCTCTAGCACGAGATATTGACTTTTGAAATTCAAATTTAGCCATCTCAGGTAGGTGACAACTTGTCAAAGATTTCCCTACACTATCAATATCAACTATTGTTTTGTTACATTTTATGTGTTGTTCTGCTTTTATGATACACAAAC
Organism: Ruditapes philippinarum; assembly: GCF_026571515.1. NCBI lineage: Eukaryota > Metazoa > Mollusca > Bivalvia > Venerida > Veneridae > Ruditapes > Ruditapes philippinarum. Next base: position 32,270 of record NW_026864648.1, on the reverse strand, counting down.
TACACAAAAGTTGTTCGTGTACCCAACAGTAGAACTCGAGCGGTTTATTTGGATGTAGTTGACACATACGAAGGTTTTCTATCCCACTACACAAAAGAAGAGTATGTTTGTCTCCGATGTCTGCTAATAAATGCCCTCTTGTCAGTTTGAACGATTTATGAAGGTCGATACAATCTTTACACAAATGTTCCTGACACGATCTGCAGAATTTAACTGCCAAGGAGGCAATACCCCGATATTCACAAGAGTCACATGCCACTTTGTCGTCTTCAGACATCCTAAAAAGTGAAAAAGGCTTATGCAGTCAAGTATTGCACTAATTGTATATAAATGTTATAAAGTTGTACGTTACATGACTGAAAATTGCGATTACTGTTTTGAGATATAGCTTTATCTACAAAGAAACCATCGTGACGTTTCACGGGTTTAATACGATACTCCCGGGAAAATATCATGAACAATTGATAAATTGTAAACTCTGCAGTGCCGTAATGTGAACATTGCTTAACAAAATTTGTTTTTTAAATTTTAGTATTTTAAAACATACCTTTGTGTTGTTTATCCGCTGTTGTTAAACTATTTTCATTCAAATGTATTGTACTTGGAGATACACTTTACAACCTCGTTATCTGATAGAGACCTTCTTACAAATCACGCATTTATAATCAACGAAGCGTCATCTGTGTTACAAGCATTCAAAAATACTCTTCGGTTTTAATGTAGGTTATTGATTTGGCTGGTCTGATAGCATTGTGGTTTATGTTTACAAAACGTTTTGTTAAACATTAGTTTTAATAATACTTGCCCCACATTGATAGATAAAGTTGCGCGCGTGATTAATGTGTCCTTGAAAAGCAAAACACAAATGAAATAACTTGTATTTCAAAATCAATAAAATCCATTTAATAAATCGTGACCCCCATTGACTTATTCTAAATTCCACGATTAATAGCTTTAATGCTGTGTTATCACCGCCGATCAGATCAACTCGATCAAGCACGATCAAGCGATCGGGTACCGGTCTAGCTCGGTCTGCGTGCGTGATAGGGTTGTCGGAGCGGTCTACCTTGGTCGGCATGGCTCGGGTTTCCTACCCGAATTTTTTTTACATGTCAAAAAAATTTGAGTAGCGATCGAGTAAATAAGTAGTCGAGAAGCGATCGTATAGTGATCGAGTAGAAGATCTAGTTGATCAAGAATAAATCGTGTAACGATCTAGTTTGGTCGGGTATACATCTCTTACCCGATCTGTACACGATCATCTCGACTTCGATACACGACTATTCACGACTCGATTTCGATCATTACGATCTGGTCGGGTGTAAATCTGGCAACGATCGAGCAGAGGTCCAGTTAGTCTAGTTGAGATCGTGTATGACTCGCGTGTAGGTCTGGGTGATCGAGAAGAAGTCGGGATGTTGGTCGGGTTGTCGTCGAGAAGAAGTCGTAAAACATCGTGTAGGGTCGATTTAAGGTCGTGTAGGAGTCGTGAATGTGCATTTAATCCAGCTTGGTCGGGCTTCATCGGGGAATTAATGTGATCGGGACGATCGAGTTGATCTGATCGGCGGTGAGAACATATAGCATTACAGCGCTATGTCTCATTAAACATATTCTATATGGTAGAGGTTGTTTCGATTTCTAAAAAGAGAAAAGAGATTCTTGTAGCCGTTAAATGTTGAAAGATTTAATGAAATTGATTACAACTAAATTATCATACCACTATTTTCAAAAGTTGCAAGTTTTTCTCGAATAGCCGGTATAATACACATTCTTCCGTTGAATGATGCACACAAGAACACTTTTTTGGTTGGGAACAAATGTAAATGTGTACCAGGAATTTCTTTGAACTTTATCCCGCCCGAATTCACTGTCTGTTTATCTAAATGGACATAATTGGCAGACCTGTTTTGCACATAAAATTGAAATTGGGCTGTTGTATCCTGTCATTGAACACAAACCGGCATCTACAGATTGTACTATAATCAACTTCATTTTTTTACTTTGGTTGATTTTCCTTGTTCTGAAAGACATCCATCTATGTAGCCTAATGTGACATCACATGGTGTTATTTTGATATGAATATCACTTGCAATAATTCCTAGGGTAGAGTAATCTATATAGACTTTAGAAAAGGTAATGTTTTAGTTCTCTATCCTGGATCCAACCGATATGATAAATGGCTTTCGGAGAAATAAAAAAAAATTAAAAAAACAAAACACGTGGAAACATGATTAAGTACGAGATTATTATGAATAACGGTCGAGGTGTTCCGATTCCATAATCTGGGAAGAGGCATACCGTGAGATATCGGACTAATACACGGCATCAACATTTTTTTTAGCAGAAACGTCCCTCGATGTCCTAGCCAGTGTTATATCCTCGTAACTAACTCATTTCATAAACTATAAATAATATGAATAAGGCGAAGCCTCGAAGCGAGCTCTTTGAGATAAATTATAGTTCATATACATTTCACCATGCTCATTGCTCACTTTTTACCACACATTTTATTATAATAACAATATACTTTGAACTGTTTACTATACTAATCTAGGTTCGAAATTCGGCCATTTCATGTTTTATGTAACATCTAAATAGTGAGAACATAAATTCAATCAATATCCAATTTCGGTATTTATAATTACATTTCGGGAAGAGGAATTCGCCAAACGGGGACCTACGCGGAAGTCGATTTTTACTCGGCTTCTACTTCTATTTTGTCTTTATTTTATGGATTAAATGATTATAAAGTTAATTATTTTGACTGTAATTTATGAAAAAATAATGTACTACGTATATACTTGAGTCAGTGAAATTGTACGGACATGTACTTTTTGATTAATTCATCTAACGATCGTGGACGCAGTAGTCCCGTTTCGGAAGATCGCGAAACTTTGCATCTGGATTAACGGTAATTGGTAACGGGGCCCGAATGTCAATTTGAATTGGAACCAAAATGAGAAATGAAACCAGAAAAATGATTCCCGGCGTGCTTCGAGAAATAATAGTGCAGGTAACCTGCTGGTACTGATTCCTGGCGTGCCCCAAATATATTAGGACATGTGACCAAAATCGCCTACGATGAAGAGCAGGAATGATTTTGCTGTACTTCCGGCAAAAGTTTTCAATTCATCACTTTAGCAGGTTCTTGCGTTACCGTAATGCTCGCTTTGCGAGCAGGCCTTTCGGCTAGCTCTTCAAGCTCGCTATTACATATCAATTTCATAGTCTTTTGAAAAACAGATAATAACTAGGTTGTTAAAATGGTTAAATACGTATATCTGATGATTAAGCAATATTGATGTCATATGAAGCTCATGCAACGTCAAACGCAAATACTAATGATTATTTTACAATAGTTAACCATATATCATTTGTTTATTCATATATTTATTGTTTACCTGAACTTTTATACTATCCCAATACAAGAATAGGACAAGTGAACTGAAAAATGATAATAGCTCTGTTACAGATGACAGACTGTCAATAAACATAAACCATATATCGTTTGATGACAAGCCGATTCCTTTTGAAATATTTGTTTCTGTACTTGACAACCGATTGTATTTATTGTTTTGAAGGTTCAACAGGTATGTATATTTAACTGTGAAAAAAAAAATAATTTCTACCTGAAATCTTAAAAAAGTATTTTATTATTGTTTTGAACATTCTATCTAGAAAGGTTTGATGGTTGTATTTAGCTGCATTCGTATGCCTTAAATACTGCACATAGGGTCGTCTTAGGTCGAATTGTAATGATAGCATATCCTGTCAACGGCCATAGCATATGGAATGCATGAACGGTGTCTGTAGATTCCATATTTATGTCTCAAACTTAACTTGGAACAATATAAAGGGCATTATGCCGGATGCCATGTAATCGATGTCAGGGGCGAGTTCTTAACACGATTACGTCCAGTTAAAAAACGTGTTTATGTGAGAATGCTAAATCAATTGAAAATTTGAGTTCTTTTCCAAGCAGGTGCATGTCACGTGATTTTAAAAGTCTTCTTTAATTATTAATTTATTTAGTTCTTTAATTATTAATTGAATTAATTATTTACCTTATTACAATTATTTTCCATAGAAATTAGTGTCATTTCGTCCGTAACTATTATTTTACAATAGCGTATGAAATTACAATTTTATTCAAAAATATACGCTTAAGTGACGCAGTTGTATAGCACGCACGCTCCCTTCCCCATGACAAATAAAATTAGGGTAGAACTAACGGAAACACCGGGCAGTCTGCAAGAATAAAAATATAATACTAAGCTTCATCTACAATAAAGTACCTTTTAAGTGTCATGCTCATCTCGAACAGATAAAAATTGAATTTATCTGTATTCATATATTAGTAATGTTTGTTTATAGGCCGCCGGATAGAAGTCGATTATGGATTGACACATTTGAGCAGTTAAGAGATAAACTTGATCGTTTTTAAAACATTGAAACTCATATTCTTGGCGATTTAAACTTTAACTACATACCCGGAAAGAAATCAAACCAATTTACAAACGAAAGATGGCATGATGCTATCTTAAACACAAATGACCCAATTAGCCAAACACATTCAACACGTTTCGACTATCATTGATCATATATATATACAATCAGATGCGATCTAGTTAGCGAAGTTTCATTCTCGTATATAGCGTTTGTGATCACTTCCCAGTATGTTTTACAAGATCACTTAAACATTCAATAAGTAAAAATCAAAATGAAACATAAAACGTTAGAGATCGTTCAAAACATTTGATTAAATTACTTTAGAAAATGAACTATCTATTGCTCCTTTTTACACTATTGAATCAATAACTTATCCAAATGTGTCTATAAAGTTTTCTATAATATTATTAATGACGTACATGTACTTTCAAAACACCCACCTATAAAAATAAAACGAGTTAAACGTGATATTTAACCTTATTGGTTTAATGAAGAAATAAAACATGTAATTTTTGAAATAGACTTCTTACAGAAGACTAAACAGTTTGAAAAGTTTAAAATAATGCGAAATAAGGTTTCGTCTATGATTAAGAGAAGCAAAAAAAATACAACAAGGCTATATAGAAACGTTTTATTTTGAAAAAAAAAAATATAAAAAAATTCTCCAAGACGACAGCATACTTTTACCAGCTAACTTGCTAAACAATAACAATGAAGAGATCGAAGGAGAAACAAATAAATTAAATATGCTTAATGAACGTGTCACCAATATATTCAATATAATCAATAAAACATTATCAGTTGAATCAAATTTCAGACATCACAAAGAATTTATTGTCGCATGGTTTTGGAACTTTTTCTTTGTTCTTACTTAACCCATTAAGTGTTACTTACTAAGTGCACTTTCAATGAACATTTCAAAACTGTATTGATACATAAAAGTGTTGCAGTTTTTTCATTGATGCATATAGGAAAAAAACAACATCAAATATATGACAGTTGAGTGTTTTTCGCATCATACATATATCAGTATAGTTTTTTACAGAGGTTCCAATGGGGGTAGGGGTAAAACAATAATGTAAACAAGTATAATTAATGAAATGAGGTTTATTCTCATAAAATCAAAACTTTAAGGTACCATCGCTGAATGAATTATTTCCACTGAAAAAGCTCTTTTTATTTTGAATCAACATTATTTTCTCCACATTTTGGATGTCATTACGCTTTCCAGGGTGATATATATTGTTTTTCAATTTGATTAAAATCAGCTCTAAATAACGCTCAGCTTTTAGTTTTGCCCGTGACCCAATACGAAAGCATTTCTGGTGACATTTCAAACAGCCAATAATTGGCGAGCTTTTATAACTTTGAAAGCGACGTGGTTTCCAATTTTCACCCTGGGAAAACTAATACTGAGTACGTAATTTTCACGATTTCGGGACAAACATGGCGCTGTCCATATATCCGGCAAGTTAACTGGCAAAACAATCTTGCCCAATAAAAATTTGATTCTATTATTTCAAGTTTATTTATTAAAATATACACCTAACATTATTTTTCTTACAAAAACCAACAATTTGTTTAGCTTCCACGGATTTTGATTGCATGGCTAGTAGGCTTGTAACATCTGGAGTCCCTCAGGGATATATCCTGCGCCCCCTTTTATTTTTATCATACATTAATGATATTGCTTTAGCTACTACACATTTTAATGGTAATATAGAATTTTATGCTGACGATTCTACCATATATGTATCTGATCATGATTTGAATGCAGAATAAAATAAACGAAATTTGGATGCCATAGATCGATGATGCAATTTAAACAATATGTTAATCCATCCAAATAAAACAAAATGCATGATATTATGTAGAAACAAAACAGTAATTATTGTATGAACTTACTTTATGTATTGCAAAACAAAAAATAGAAAATGTAAACATACAAAAATTGTGAGGTGTTAAAATTGATAATGACTTGTCGTAGAATTACCAAATTGAAGCACTTTGTTCAAAACGTAACTCAAAAATAGTATTATTGAGGCGCATATCTTATTGTATGACAGATGAAATGAAACAGTTATTAATTAATGCATATTTAATGTCTAATTTTGATTAGTGCTGTACTGTTTGGAGCAAAGGAAATTTATGGTCTTTAAATGAAAAAGGTAAAAAACAAATAAGAGCTAAACGGATTATTTTAAACAAAACATCACGAATTATGGAAGGGTTCCCGAGGTACGGATATTCCGATCCGAATCGCAAACGTAAGTCAGATATTTTGTCTTGGATATTAATTCTACCATATTTCATAATATCTTAAATTCTTTACCTTAATAAAACTATTTTTTCATAAAAATTCGTGTCATTTCTCACGTAACTATTTTCTTACAACAGCGAATGAAATTACAGCTTAATTCTTTTTTTTTTATTCACAAATATTATACATAATTATACATAATTATACATATATACAATGACATAATTTAACAAATTCAATTTGAGATATTCATATGTATTAGAGTTACAACGTACATAAACACACAAAGTGAAAAAAGCTTGAAACTATCTAGAGGTTAGTATATATCTTTTAAAATTTGTAGTATTTTGTCGAAAAAATTAACTTTTGTCTTCTTGTATTTAAAGTATTGATAAATTATTTCAATATTCTGTTTTAAACAGTTTTAAAATGTTAAATTCATTTGACCAATTATTACTACAAAAGTAAGCTTTATAAATACTAAAACCTACAATGGTGAGTATAACATTTATGTAAAAGTATTCTTCTTGAGATATTTTATAACCGAAAATAAGGATGTCTAGTCTGCGTATATTTCTTTGAATTCCGCACTCAAAAATATATATAATATTTTCTCCCAAAATACATTTACTGCCATACAATCGATAAAAAGATGTTGATAATCTTCTATTTTATTACATTTATTACAGAGTGGAGATGAGACCATTTTCCATTTATAGCGCGTTTCTTTGCTTGTAAAGATCATGTTTATTACTCTAAATTTGAATTGTTTATACCGATTATCAGGAATTCTTGTAATGAATTTATATATATCATTCCAGTTTAGTTTTATCTCATATTTATTTGACCAATACGAATGTGTAGCGGGTTTAATGAATACTTTGTTTACTAATATTTGATATATTGTTTTTGAATCCATCAATTCAAAAGGTCTGTTATTTATCTTAAGACGTTTTTCTGTTTTTATTTTTGTTTGCGAAGAGTGAAACGTTTTCATAGTTTGTTTCCAGGTTAGAGGTATAGCTTTAAAGAGCAAGTTTAATTCAACGACGCAGTTGCGTTTATCTACTAGCTTATTTAAGATAACATTTTGATCTACTTCACCCTGATCATTAAGTAAATCATTTAAAAAATATATATTCGATTTAATCCATGTTTTAAAAAACAAACATTGGTTTTTAATTTTAATAAATCTATTGCCCCAGATTATTTGTTTTCTTATTTGTTTCAAATGTCAAATTTTGATTTTCCTTATGTAAATCGCGAGTTTTTATCCATATTTTAATAAGTTCTTGATAAAATTCAGTCACATTACTACAATTGAGACTTTTAATAGTGTCTGTATTACAATAAAAATATTAAAAAATTGTCACCAAAATCTTTCAGTAGGCGTTTCGGAATTAATTTCCAGTTTGCTTCTGATTCATCAGTTAAAGCTTTTACCCATTTAAGTTTTAAAGAAGTTATATATGAGTCTAAGTCTAGCATATCTATTCCTCCTTGTAATTTATTGCCTATTAAAGTTGCACGTTTTACTTTTTCTTGTTTATTGTCCCATAAAAATTTGAATATCATTGTATTGATTTCTTTCACGATACTTTCTGGCACAACTAAAGAATGAAACAAATAAGTAAATTTTGGTATCAATAACGATTTTATAATTTGAACTTTTCCATACATCGTTAACTTACGTTTTAACCAAATTTTTATTAGACTTTGACATTCAGTTGGTTTTGACTGCCAATTGAGTTTAGAACACTCTTCGTATTGTATGCCAAAATAGACTCCTAGTGCTTTAATTGGTTTATTCGGCCATGTTATATTTCCTACTTTATCAGTTCGTGATTTACTTCTTCCTATCCACATTGCTTCAGTTTTTTTGCTATTGAGTTGTAACCCCGAGTATTTGCCAAAGCGCTCTACCAGATTTATTGCATTCAGAATGTCTTGTTCAGATTTCAGAAAAAGAGTAGTGTCATCAGCAAGCTGTGCTATTTTAATTTGTTTATTATTATTTTCGATTTTTATCCCTTCTATACTGTTTGAGTTTCTTATTTCAATGGCCATAATTTCAGCAGCTAATATAAATAAAAGAGCAGATGATGGACATCCCTGTTTAATACCTCGATTTAAGTTAAATATCTCTGATTTATGTCCATTGTTAAAAATACATGATTTAATATCATTATAAAATGTTTCGACCCAGTTTATAAAGTTCGATTTAAAACCAAATTGTTTAAGTACATTAATTAAAAAATTCCATTCTAGAGTATCAAAGGCCTTACGAAAATCTAGAAACATTATCGAACCATCTATTTGAAGTTTTTCTGAATAATCTATTATGTCTTGTATTAAACGTATGTTATATCCGATAAATCTGTTTTTAATATAACCTTGTTGGTCTAAGCTTACTATTTTATGAATTACAGTTTGCAATCTATTGGCAAGAGCACGAGTTGCAATTTTTACATCAACACATAATAATGAGATTGGTCGATAGTTTTCTAATAATAATGGGTCCCCTTTTTTATAAACTAAAGATAGACAACTAATTTTTTGTGAATGAGATAATAGTTTTTTTTATCAAAACATTCATTTAGACACTCTGTGAGATGTGAACCTACACAATAGAAAAATTCTTGATAGAATTCTGCAGGAATGCCATCAATTCCTGGTGATTTATTTGGCTTAAGTCCATTAACAGCAGTTTTTTTTTCGTTCAAATTTAAATAGCCTTCGCACTTACTCGCTTCATCATCGGCTTAATTCTTAACGGCGAAATTACGGCATCGTAAGCATGTCATTGTATAGACCGCGATCTACATGCCAGATGAAATTTCTGGTATGGGTACTAATGGACAAATCAGTCTGATATGCAAGAAAATACAATTCTTGCGTTTGTGTTAAAGTGACATTATGCTATTTTTCACTATGTAGCTGAGATAAATTAGCTATACATTTGTATCATTATTTTACATGAATGACGATTATAATGGCGATTGAACAATAATTGATAATCACAAATGTTAAGGATAATATGTTAAAACAGCCTAAAATATCAAAATACTATCTAACTCTTTTAATAATATGAACATTATTCACTTAATTGCGTCACTTCGCGGTTCTGTGAAGAACCATGAAAAATAGTTGACTATGAACGGAATTCGATAAAGTATCTATGAAAATTAACACACACTATTTTTAGGATATACAGCGTTTTCATTGGATGACAAATAAAGCTGCACTTATGATAATTTCTGCTGGAAATTTATAGATATTGATGTTGGTGAAAGGGTTATTCACTATTCTATTGACATTTATCATAAAATTGAAAATGTAGAATTATGAACACTCACCATTTACTTTTGGATGGACATAATGTGAAGCATTGTCCTGTTTAGATTCTAGCTTTAGAGTCACTGCTTGATATCAATAATAGCAAATAGTGATTAATCACCCATATTGTTATTGGAAAAGATCTATATATTTGTCAAACATAAAGAGAGTAAATCAAATACCGCTAATTGGAAAAATAAAGTATTCACAGATCACATATAAAAATACCAGTCATGGAAGAAAATTAAAGATATAGAAGTGTAGAATGCTTTCAAAGACTTTAAATTCTATTTTACTGTGATATTATGTGATTTAGATGTGATTTAAACGTGATGTGATTTAAAGTGATTTGTATGTATTTTTTTAATTTAAACATATTTATTTCAATATTTTACATATATTACATTTTATATGTATATAATTGTTACATAAGATTGAAAGGGATTAGAACGAAAGAAAATATAGTTCCTCTCCCATAAATATATTATGTGCATAGATCTAAAATAAACAATTAGAAATGATTTTTCTGACAAAACAAACACGTGTTATATCTTGCCACACAAAAATAACCATCAAGGTAAAATGCATAGTGTTGTTGACATTGCTTTGTTGTGTTTCGGGTAATAAAAATGTGTATCGAAGGACTAACGATATATTTCTACAAAATACTTTTTCGTCACTCACAAGTGCTACAAGAGTTAAATGTTGTGCTTATTGTGATCAGACGGACGATTGTATGAGTGTAAGTTATCAGGAATCATCTAAAACTTGCAAGTTGTCGAGAGATCCATTAGTATCTGTGTTTGTGAACGGACAGACGGACACCAGTTGGAAAAGTTACAGTAAAAATGGTAAGCTTATTGATAAAGATATATAAAATTATACTAACTTAATCTTAATCTGATTGAGAGGGCAAATTTATTTATTTTTTAACATTTTCACCCAAACTGACACATTCATATTCAGTGGTTCAAGGATTCAGGGGGATTGACATCATTTTAAAACTGAGTACAGGAAGAAATTATTCCAGCACTGCTTATGTTACTCCTTCACGCCAAAAACTTCACCCAACCCACACCCCAACCGAAATTCTAGAGATCGAACTTATCAAGATTTTCTTCTTAAAGCAGATTCATGACTTTTTAAAAAATATATCTTAGATATTGTAAAGAGAGCAAAGAAAGTAGTTTACACATTGGAAAAGGCACTTGTAATACTGTTTAATTATACACGTCAATAACAAAAGAGAGAAGCCAAAATATGCAAAAAATAGCCCTCACTGCGTTAGTAACGCAATATGGTTATAAATACTTCAAAATGAATCATTTATTATCGCACATACCATGTAAATAATTGAATCATGAATCCTTTTACTTTTCGTAGAATATTCGGGGTTTTTTAGTTGTTTTTTCATTGATTTTCTTGAAACATTTTGGCTCATCAGGAGACATACAGTTTTAAATAAGAACGTATACCATCATTGAATTTTTTGATAATTATTTAAATATTCTTTTTAATGCTTTAATGATTTGTTTATACTGAGTAACAATTTTTACAATGGTAGTGCCACCGATATGTTAAATATCTTGAATGTTACAAATGTAGTTGGTAGCTTTTGAATATCTACTATCGAGTATCGAGTCTCAAGAAAATATATGAGCCGCGTCACGACAAAACCAACATAACGACTGCAGACTCATGCTAATTTTCGTATACTAAAGTAAGCAAAAGGAAGCAATTTACACATTATCAATGACACTTACCTACATGCCAAAAAGAGGTAAAGTTTTGCAATATAAACCTTATCTGCGTAAGTAACGCAGTAGAAATATAGGTGTAAATAATAAACAAACCAGTCTCTAATCGCACATACTTGAATCTTCAAGCCCTTTACTTTTCCTAAAACCTTAGTACATGTACATGTACATTTTTTTCAAGTTTTTTTTTTTTAAATACTTTGGCTCATCTGGAGGCATGCAGCTTAACAATCGAATAAAGCCTACAACACGATAAGATTATAAATTCTTCATGTGTAACTAAAAGATAATAAATTTCTGCACAAGTGACCAACTACTAATCCCAAATGATTTGTAAATCAGCGGTGAAAGACATTTAATGACCATTAGGCTCAATATCACAGATAAATGAGCCGCGTCGTGACAAAACCAACATAATGGGTTTGCGACCATCATGGATCCAGATACGCGCAGTCTGATCAGATTCCATGCTGGTCGCTTTCCAACTCTATTACAAGTAGAGAAACCGATAGCGAACAGCATGAATCCTAAACAGACTGCACGGATGCGCAGGCTGGTCTGGATCCATGCTGGTCGCAAACGAATTATGTTGGTTTTGTCGTGACGCGGCTCAAATTTCACCTCGTCCGAGGATCGAACCGGTAACCACTTGATCCCTGTTGAGCTAAATTGACATACATTAAATGTCAATAATTTAACCGGATATGACTGACGACCTTAGAGACTGATGTGTATCATAGTTTGGGGACATTTCTGTTGAAAATATATCAGAGTTACATTGTATACATATACATGCACAGTGCGTTAGCTAGAGTGCAGGTGTTAGTTACCCGCACTCCAGAGCATGCCAATTGATTGGCCTATTTTTGCTGGGGTTGCTTATTGTGACGACAAAGGGAAAGCGACCGAAATTTCATATTCAGATGCTTGTTCATTGGTTCCTTTTTCTGGGGTTTCATATTGTGACAACAGGGAACGTGTTTTTTTATGTTTGACTATGATACAAAAGAGGAAAAAATCAAAATAGGCCTACTTGGCAATCTTATAAATACTCGGGGCTACGTACAAATCAGATAGGCTCGTGTTTCGACTAAACTTATATATAAATTAATGAAAACCGATAAAAAAATCACGAAAATTACCGATTGTTAAATATTAAATGTTGTGTTCTAACATCAAAGCCAAATAAAGTAAACAAATGAGCATTCAAACATTTGAAGAATTACCTGTGAATTCATCAGTTGCAAATTTATTATAAAGAAAATGGATCTACAATGTTTTTGAAGTATGCGGTATTAAATTTTAATATACCCATGTGGTCTTATCTATTTGTTTTGGTGATTTGACTAATGAATGAAGGACAGAATGAAACAGTTCTGCAATATTTTTTAAATTAAAAATATCAATTGATGTAAATATGAATTATTCAGAATGTTCTGGTACTCACAAATTCATTCCATTAGGCATCAGCATTAGCCTAAAACGATTTTATCAATATAACTTTAATTAACTGATTATTGTCATTCCAAAAATCAATCTTTTATTAATAACATGTCTGGAACCTAATTGTGAATATCGTAGTTCTCATTTATAAAACATGGATGAATTAAAAAAACAATAACAACAAACAAACAAGCAAAAAACAAAAACAAAGAAAAGGAACAAATGTTTTCGAAAATAAAGTTACGCTTGACTGCATGCATATTCAGGAATTATTTCATTGTTTGGTTTGTGATTTCTCGAAAGCCTTTTTATTTCTGATGTCTTGTTATAGTTTCTATGAAGATAATTATTAGCAACTTGTCCGAACATTCTTTTATTTTGGTGCTTGTTGGCAGTTAGTACAGTTATAGTGATTTACTATATTATATGGAAGTCAAAATACTATTTTGTTACATTACAAATAATTTCACAGTCACGGCGTCACGTACTTTTGGTAAAAGCATCTAACATGCTCTAAAACCATTTCTTAAACGTTAAAATATTGATATTTGCATAATTGCACTTTCTAAAGAAGGTTTGTTTTTTTGTTTTAAGGCATAAAGTGCCTTTAAATATACGTTTCAATATCGGCATGTTACTGGTATGCACTTGACATCGTCATCTGAAGGTTACACCGGAACTGACATTTTCAGTCATTTACAAATATATCGATTAAAAACATTATGCTTGATTATTCTGTTGTGAATAATATAGTGCCCCCACCTCGTGCCCCACCTCGTGATGCTGTAACAGTTAAAGTTAAAAAAGCCAAAAAAAATTTTTTTTTAATATTTCTGTTTAAAAATAGAAATTTATCGTAAAACAGTAGGACTAGATATATATAGAATATCTGTTTTTATTACATGCTTTTCGGTGGTTTATAGAAATATATCAGTGATATAAAAATGGTAATTTCACTGTTTGAAACAGTGAAATTACCACTTTGATAATTTCACTGTTTTGAATTTAAGCTCCTTACGTTGTTTCAGTGAAATACCAGCGTGCACAGTACTGGGAACCAACTTAATGACGTGACGTCGTAAATGACGTCACGTTATATTATTATTTGGCGCGCTTTTCATTCAGTATTAGGTTAAATGTCTTTTTAAAACGTTTCTTTGCATATAATAAAAAGAAATTTTGTTTAGTTTAGTGTAAGATTGAAATATATTTCACCTTGTGAACACCAAAAGTTCATATTTCACTCGTGGCTGCGCCACTTGTGAAATATACCTTTTGGTGCTCACTCGGTGAAATATATTCCGATCTTACACTGAACTAAACAAATATCCTCTATATCTTTAACTGATCAAATATTATATCATTATATTGTCATGAATATGTATGTATTATTTAAATAAGAGTAAAAAGTCCATTTATATCTATCATACTGCAAAATGAAAGAACGACTGACTTCGTTCGAAGATAAGTTTATTTCTTCAGCATCCCGTAAACTTCGGACAAGAGGCATCATACGAATTCATCGGGGTTATTAGGCAGTGTTTATTTGCGGGAAATGTAGTTCTTCTACAATTTCTCCAAATGTGTCTATGTCTTATTAAGAAGGGACATTAAGAATATCACTTAAATGTTTTTCTGTACTGTATATATTTATCTCTATCACTTTTCCTACAAAGGAGGAGCATGGCATGTTAGCCGCCATTTTACCATGCCACTGAAAATAGTTCCACTATGTCGCCTTATTATGTCAAAGCGTAATAGCCGAAGAGATCCGATTGATCCGATAGGATACTTCCATCTGGCTCACAAAGAGTTTTAAGTTTCAAGTTTTATTGAATATAAATCCTAGTTTGCATATTTACAATACAAAAACATGAGACAAATACATTTGTAATAATAGTAATAATAAACAGTCGTCAATGTATGGTTATGCACATAATTGTTTTCTGAATGGGTTATTGGACAACAAAAAAATAAATAATGCTATCAGATTGTCTCCTTTTAGACTAAAATCAATGAATGAATCTTTATATCGATTAACTTATCATTGGTGCGTGACATTTTAAATCACATTGTTTAATCTATGTCTAAAATACTGAACCTATATTTACTATAGCGGCTCGGGTTATATATTCAAACAGTCGTTTATATAGAGCATTATAACTTGTCAAAACTATTTATAATCTAAAAATATAAACGCCAATCATGTTCATTGAAAATTGATCGCCGTAACGTATGAGCTGCGTCACGCGGCTCTTATATCGAAAGAAATAAGAAAGAGAAACTTTATGTATATGCAAACGATGGGCATATTTCTCGGTTCTTGAATTCGGAAGCATACTATTCTCTAAAGATCCTTCCAGCCATTGAATAATAAGAGATTTATAGGGTCGGAAGGTGATAATCGGCCTGCAAAACGAAAAAGAAATACTAAGAGATTAATGCACGGCAGATTAGTGCCGGACGGTGATAATCGGCCCGCGAAATGAAAAATGGCCACTGTAGCACTCATAATTAGTTCAAATCATAGTCATTTTGTTTCTTTATGTGTATATTTAGTAACAAGTGTAACTACCGATCAAATGCAAGGTCTATACAAACCTATCTTGAAAATTACTCCTCTTGCAAAAAGGTGTCCTAAATTCATGTTATATTCTCCCCTATCAAAAATGAGTCTATTATTTGCAAATACAAACTTAACAAAAAAATTACATATTTCAGAATGGTTGTTAGTGTTTCGTGGAACTCCAGGTATCGGTGGTGATATATATACAGCATGGGTTGACGGAATTGGCATCACCGTAGATGACGTCACATGTATGACGACTGTCGTTACTACGTGCGATAAGAATTATCGTAATCCAATCGTTGATTCTTGGAGTTCAGTACGAATGCAACAGGTACAAGAGACTTTCAACAGAGAAAATATGATTGAATCATTTGAAACATAAATATAGCTGAAAAAAATGACATCAGTCAATAATACAGTTTGTTCAAGTGTCCATCAACCTCTAAATACTTTCCGCTCTGCAACTTTAAGTCAGTGAATAGGCAAATTTACACTAATAAGATTTTCCTTTTTTAAATCTTGTTGTAATACACTTTCTGTATTTAAATCATTTTTTAAGATCCATTATTATCAATGTTCAGTAAAGTAATAGCTCACAATGGTGGGAATTGTTGTTTGATTCTCCACCTTCCATATAATTATTAACAAAGTAAAAGCAACTGATGATAAATCAAATGTCCATGCATACAATTTTACATTAAAAAATATAAGTTCAAAAATAACTTAGACTGTACCACACTGCCCTATTAAATTTTGAGATTCATTTACCGAACGACCTTTTTTTCTTACCAGGTAAAATTTGCGTTTTACAAGGACAACGAAGAAGCTGCCTTCGTGATATTTGATGCGACCGGAAGTACAATTACTAGCTGGTTCTCTTCATCAAATATTGTGGATTCATCATGGACCACACTTGCCACAGATTCTTTTAATATTTTCTCCATCTATGGGTGTGTAGCTTCATTCTAAACCATTTCATAAAACCTAAAGTTTCAAGAAAAAAATAAAACAAATAAAACAACAACAATATCTTTCAAAACATTATCTTTTGAAAGATATCAGCTTAATTAAAGATTAAAAGAAAGATTTTATTTTAGAAAAGTATGATTTGAGGTTACTTAATAAGTCGTTTTTAGTTTCATTTTTATTTATTCATTTTTCAATTTTATCTTATTTTAAAAAATCAATTTTCCCCTAGTATAACTTTAACTTCTCATATAGGAAAATGTATAATTTCAATTTTTTTTTCAGTTGTACTATTTCAAATTGAACAGTACTACTGTTATTCCGGTTAGTGGGAAATTTTAGTTTTTAACTTTTCAAGTTTTTCTAAATCTGTCATATTGAATGCAAAGTTTTATTTTTATCATTATAGTCATGATCCAGGTAGAAGGTTTATGATAAATCTTCATTATGGTGGATGCCCTGTGGATGCCGGATATTCGATTATTGTTATTAATAATGCACTACCTTGTACGTACGACATACAATCGTCTTACCCACAATTCATTATTTCTACATCCGCAACTTCCGGCAATCCCGAAGCGATGACAGGTAAAACGAACCTAATTATTATCAACTGTAAATTCCAAAATATTAAAACAATTTTTTTAAACAATTTTCTGCACACTTCTGCATCGGTGCCTCATGAGCAAATCTAAGCCGCCATAGTGGTATGTTGTAAAATTATGACGTCATAACGGAAAACTCCCTCTCTCGAAGCAGAAATGAACTAGAAGTACTTTGTTTTTAAATGTCCTGTTATAGTTCTTAAAAAGTTGGCTTATTTCATAAAACATCTTTTACATTTGTTGCCTTTTGGCAATCAGCAGTTTTATGTTGATTTGGATACTTCTTTGATTAACTTACATTTTGCTATTTTTAGGAAACATAATTCCACACTCAGCACTACTTTCTTCGGATGTTAACAATTTAACAACGACTTAAATCATAAAACGCTAAGCATTTAACAACCTCTTAAATCATAAAACGCACCCCCCCCCCCTTTGTTTTGTCGTTTCCGGGGCACAATATGCCTGAAAACATTTTTGTTTGTTTGTTGGTACGTTTATGTACTTGTTTGTAGCACTAAAGAATCAATATAGATATGCTGCGAAGAAAATAGTATGCACATATCTTTAAAAGTGTTTAACATAAAGAATGAAAGAATTCATGCCGTTTTTGTCCGTGAAATGTGAGACAATGCGATCTTTTTATATAACAAATTATTCACTGAATATCACCACTTCTAGGTATCACATTAGTTGAATTCACTCACCAATAGCAAAGTTTATGTAAAATGATTATTAGTGAATATTGAAACAGAATCTTACTTTGATGTCTCTACTTTTTCAAAAACATCTCACTGGAATAGGGCTTCATTTTTTAAAAATAAGTACAAGATTTAATGTTTTATTTAGAGGTGATGCATATGTTCACTAAATTGTTACCTATTCAATCAATTTCTTATATATTTCATGTTTCGATTTTAAATGTCAAGGGCCTTTGTTTTGTAATGTAAAGTTTGATACATTTGTATGAATTCACAATGCTGTTATTTATATTTCTTTTTTTCAGGAATGGACAAAGCAGATGTTATGGCCATATTCATAAAATAAAAACATGTCGAGAAGTTTAACGTCGTATATGTATCTACATTTGAGCCGTGTCACGACAAAACCAACATAATGCGTTTGCGACCAGCATGGATCCAGACCAGCCTGCGCATCCGCGCAGTCTGATCAGGATTCATGCTGTTCGCTTACAAACCCTATAACAAGTAGAGAAACTGATAGCGAACAGCATGGATCCTGATCAGACTGCGCGGATGCGCAGACTGGTCTGGATCCATGCTGGTCGCAAACCCATTATGTTGGTTTTGTCGTGACACAGCTCATTTGCAGAATGAATAATTGTTTAGCTTAGAGCGATGCACCGCTTTATAATACAGCATATGACACTATGTTATATTCATAAAATATTTGTTAGATTCAGTCACCTTTCATGTGTTGATACATCATTAATCATTGAAAATATCATCAAGAAAAAATGTTGTCGTAAGAATCATAACACATTAAAATATATATGGCAAATACATTTAGAAATTTAGTAACTGTTTTTCAATTCGAAGTAATTGTCTATTTTCTTTATCATAATCATCAACATCATCATCACAATCACAATCATCATCATCAACATCATCACCACCATCATAATCATCATTATCACAATCAACATCATCATCATCATAATCATCATCAACATCATCATCATCATCATCATCATCATCATCATCACAATCAACATCATCATCAAATCATCACACTCAACATCCTTATCATCATTATCATCATCATCATCGCCATCATCAACATCATCATTTACATCATCATCATCACAATCAACATCATCATCACAATCAACATCATCATCATCACAATCAACATCATCATTTACATCATCATCATCATCACAATCAACATCACAATCAACATCATCATCATCATAATCAACACAATCAACATCACAATCATTGTTCGGGAACTTGGGTTCTACTTCAAATATAAATCTAAACGAGTATGCGCCTTTAACTTTTATTTCCTTGATAAACGTCAATAAGCGTTGATAAGCGTTGATAAGCGTTGATAAGCGATTCTCTGAAAATATTCATTTACAATTTGTACTTCGCAATAAATAATAAACATAAAAACATTCACATCATCAATAAATTATATATGAATTACACAATAAATCTAATTAGAACTTTTGTACCTTTAAATTTAAATCTTACTGTAAATTATCTTTTAAAAACAATTGCATTTTACTGTTAAATTAAACATACCGATTTTGACTTGTCTCAATACATCAAGTTCCAGATTTAAAAATGACGAGATTCTCAATAACAAAACAAAACAAAAATGATGACGTCGACGTAAACATCTTACGTCGCGTAAAGTAGCGTAACATATTGACGCCATTAACAACGTTCACAAATCTGAAGTACTTAGAAATCAATACGTTTCTAACAGTCCTCGCCATGAAATTACTCTTAAATTTCATCAAAATTCGCAATAATAAGTACATGTACAATAAAGAGACAAAATTGACCTTTGCCAACTTAAAAATATGTATATTCGAATGGTAAATGTTAAAGCTTAGCTTTTAAACTTTAAAATGTCAATAAGCAACATGAGTATGACTAAGGTGAACTTTCAAGTAGACACAATTTAGTAATAGATTTCACTGATTCAGTGTCTTTGTATTTCACAACACAACTTCTAACATGTCCATCTCGGCTTTCTCGTATCTGGATAACACGTCCTAAGGGCCATTGTCCCCTTGTAGTATTCTCGTCAGAAACTAACACAATGTCACCAACACGCAAATCTGTAGTTTTCCTCTGCCATTTTGAACGACTTTGCAGGGACGGTATGTATTCACGAACCCATCTTCTCCAAAATATATTAGCCAGATATTGTACTTGTTTCCACCAACGCTTTACATAGTTGTCTTCATTCTTAAACTCTCCTCTTGGAATACTGCTGTTAGATTTCATTAATAGTAACATGTTTGGAGTTAAGGCTAACAAGTCATTTGGGTCGTCACTAACTATCCTTTCGGCTTCTGTCATCAAAGTAAGTAGCAGCCTGCTCATCTGTAAGAAGTTGTTGCTTGATTAATGATTTCAAAATAGTTCTCGTAGAACGAATCAGTCTCTCCCACGCTCCTACTCGGTGACTTGCTTGAGGTGGGTTAAAGTTCCACTTAATTTCTTTTTCAGTCATAAATTTTCCTATTTTCGAATTGTTCCATTATTGAATCGAGTGCTTTAATTGACGATCACCGCTCACAAGATTTGTTCCATTATCACTGAACACCTTCTTTTGATATCCTCTTCTAGCCGTAAAACGCAGAAATGCTGCTATGAAGGAGTCAGTTGTCAAAGTGTGTGTACTGCTCTAGTTGCAAGACACGTGAAAAGACAACCGTATCTCTTTACATGTGTACGCTCTGCTTTTACAATAAGTGGTCCAAAGTAATCAATACCTACATTCGTGAACGGAGGTTCATCTGGTGTCGTCTGCTTGGGTAGGAGAGGGGCCATCTGTTGAGTCATCAATGTTGTCGTCTGCATATAATGCAATTCTTTACAATATTTTCACTGCACTAGGTCCCTGAAGTATCCAGTATTTTTCACGGGATGCTGTTTCCCGACGTGACCATTATTTTCATGTATGTGTCGTATTATGTCGTATTATCAATCTTGTCACGGTATTTTTATTGGGTAGTATCACTGGACATTTACTCGGGTTGCGAGATTGAAGTCGACCCTGTACCCGAATGAGGTCATCATATATCACAGGATTCAATGAAGCGATACTGCTGTCCTTTTTGACCGGCTTAGAATTTTGTAAATTGTTAATTTCACTAGAAAATGCTGTATTCTGTACATACAACATTATGTTATGCTCTGCTGTCTGGATTTCTTCTAATGTTAAGTTGCCATCTACCATTTTCAACTTGTGTTTTAGGTATCGCTGTCTGCAGAAAGTCTTGTATCTTAGCAACCATGCGACTGCTCTTCTTAGTTTCGTCCAGCTACTATAGCGATCTATAATGCTATCTAGGCATTCAGCTGCAGAAGTTTTATTAATCAGGACTTCTTTCTTGACCTCGTTATCATTTTCTGCTACTTCCGGCGGAAGTGGATTTTTTGTCCATTTTTCAGAGTCTTGCTGAAGAAACGTTGGTCCATTTAACCATAAATGAAGTTTTTCAGTATCGTATGCACTTATTCCTCTGGAAGCTATGTCTGCGGGATTCGAACTTGTGTGCACATGGCGCCACTGGTCTGGGGAAGTTGTTTCATGAATTATGCTGAGCCTATTCCCAA
Organism: Ruditapes philippinarum; assembly: GCF_026571515.1. Taxonomy (NCBI): domain Eukaryota; kingdom Metazoa; phylum Mollusca; class Bivalvia; order Venerida; family Veneridae; genus Ruditapes; species Ruditapes philippinarum. The sequence continues at coordinate 10,560 of NW_026864648.1, read as the reverse complement.
CAAACGTCTTGAACCGCTTGGACACATTATTTATATATCCAAGAACAATCATGGAGTCTGTCCAAAAGGTAACTTGGTCAAAATTCATATCTAATTCTTCAGATAACATTGCAAATAATCTACACCCTACTACAGCGCCAGATAACTCCAGTCGTGGAATAGACATCTGCTTTATTGGTGCTAGATGAGATTTTCCTATCACCAGGGAACAATGTACGTTGTCATGTACATCAACAAAACGCAAGTAAGCGCATGCACCATAGCCTCGTTCCGAGCCATCACTGAATATATGTAACTGGGTATTTCTGACGGTCCCAAATCCCTGTGGTCTGTACCAGCGATTCACAGATAGCTTTTCTAAGCTAGATAAGGTAGATAACCAAGTTTGCCATTCATTACTGATGTTGTGTGGTATCTGGTCGTCCCAGCCAATCTTCAATCTGCACAAACTTTGTACTATACCTTTGGCCTGGAGTGTAACAGGTGACACAAGTCCAAGTGGGTCGTATATAGAACTTACGACAGAAAGAATTCCACGTCTCGTGAAAGGCTTCTTTTCCAATTTTACTTTAAAACAAATTTTATCTTCATTTACATTCCAAAGTACTCCTAAGGCGCGGTCACAAGGTAAGGTATCATCGAAACTCAAATTTACAACAGAAGGGGCGCGTTCGGATTCTGGGATAGCATTCAAAACTTCTCTGCTGTTACTTAGCCATTTAGTCAGTCGAAATCCACCTAACTTCATAATTGACTGAAGATCAGTTGCTAACTTTATTGCCTTTTGTTCTGATTCCACAGACTTCAAACAGTCGTCAACATAAAAATTTCTCTGGACTGTAGTAACCACTTCCGGTTCAAATATTTCGGCATTATCAACTGCAGTTCTCTTTATGGCATACTCCGCACAACTTGGTGATGATGTCGCTCCAAACAAGTGTACATTCATGCGGTAACATTTCGGTTTCTTGTTTAAGTCCCCACCAGGCCACCATAGAAAACGTAAAACATTGCGATCTTCATCCGTAACGCGCACTTGATGAAACATGGATTCTATATCCGCGGCAAGGGCTATTTTCTCTTTTCTAAAACGAATTACTACGCCCATAAGACTGTTCATTAGGTCAGGTCCTTGGAGCAGTTGGCTATTCAATGAAACGCCTTTATATTTCGCAGCGCAATCAAACACAATGCGAACTTTCCCTGGTTTGTTTACATTAGTAACTGGATGATGTGGTAAGTACCAGATACGTTTGTGATAGTTTTCGTCCTCCAATTCCGGTAATTCAGTCGCAAAACCTTTCTCTATATATTCGTTCATGGTAGTTGTGTACATTTTCTGTAATCCTGGGTCACGTGACAGTTTGTTTCTTAGTTGTTGAAGACGCACTTGAGCGAGTGGAATGTTGTTAGGCAATTGTCCGTTTTCGTTTTTCCATGGTAACCCCATCATGTAGTGTCCGTCTTTATGAATAAGAGAAGATTCCATTATTTTCATTGCACTTTTGTCTTCTAAGGACATAGAATTTTTCTCGTTCAATCTGTCTTTAAAATCAGTATTCCACATCTTTTCTAATTGTTCCTGTAATAATATGTCTCTGGACTGTTCAAAGTGAATATTTACTGCACTGGGAGCTGTATCGTCTTTCAAGGGGCCACGAATCGCCCATCCTAGGCGGGAACGCACTGCATATGGTTGGTCACTGTCTCCTGACCGTACTTCTAAGGGGATATGGGCTGCTGGGAAATCTGTGCCAATAAGAAGCATTACATCAGTATTGGGAATTTGGGGAATTTCAATGTCAGATAAGTATGGAAAAGTTTTGTAGTCTAAATGCATTGCCGCTGATTTTGCAGATATCGGTAGTTTCTTCACCGACCATACCTTACGTAGGGAGACTTCCTCACTTCCGGTTCCGTTTACAGCCATAACTGTAAGGTCCGCTTCATGCCCATAACTCGTGCTGCTAGATGAGTTCACGGTTGATATTTGAAACGTAATTGGCTTACAATCAACATTTAACTTCTGTAACAGTCTCTCGTCACATAGTGTTTTATCAGCACCATCGTCTAACAGCGCGTATGTATGACACTGAATCCCGTTTTCGCCTCTTACAATCACAGGCACAACACCCAAACAGTTCTTCACAAATGAACTCTTAACAGCTGCGCAATTCACCGAGGATTGTGTGACTGAAGCCTCATTCCGTGGTCCAGTCCAACTATGTAGTAGAATATTGTGTTTAATTCTACAATCCGGCACGGTACATAACTTTGGTTTCCTACAGTTATTAAAGGAATGATTTCCTTTCAAACAATTGAAGCACAGTTTGTTCTTTTTAACCACTTCGTTCCGTTCTTTTAAATTCATAGACTTAAATTTCACACATGAACATAAATCTGCACAGTTACCATGGCAACATCTACATTTTCGCTCGTACTTCTTCATTTCCGTATTACTCTGAGTAGTCAGTGTTGTTATATCTTTTGATGGTTTTTCAGCATAAAATCGACCGGAAGTCGTCTTGTGTTCCACTTTTAATGTTCTGTTCTCCTTAACAATGTCTATACCGTACATGGAATTAGCAACTCGCGACTTTTCATCTACAAATCTCGCTAAATCGGAAAACTTTGGTTCTCTACCAGACTCATTAATCACGTGTGCGATCTCAACCCATTTCACTCTCAAATGCATTGGTAACCGCTTCACTATACGTCTCAAATTTTGAGAGTTATCTATTTCACAAGAGAAACCTAGTTGTGATAACGTGATTTCACATTTTTGCATTTCCATGGCTAAATTAGAAATACCTTTAATGTCAGATGCTGATAACTGGGGACCTTCTACAAGTTTTTCAATGTATGTCCTCGTGATCACGTGCGGTCTTCCATAACGAGAGTATAAGATTTCGCGTGCGCGTTTGTATCCTTCACTTGGTTCTAACAACACACAGTCTTCGATACAAATTTTTGCTTCTCCGTAACAGTATTGTATTAAATAGCTCAACCGTTGGCTGTCATCAGAAACTCTATTTTCTATATTAGTTTCAAAGTTCTTTATAAACTTGCAATATTCCGTTGGCTTTCCGCTGAAAGTTAATAGTTCCGGTTTTGGTAAATTAAATCCCTCGTGCAGCGCGAAAGCAAGTTTTTGAAATGCTGTATCAATCCCGGATTCGAGTCCATGTTTTTTCTCCAATGATTTTAATTTTAATTCCGCAATCAAACGTTTTGCTTTCGCACTTTTCAACTTTGCCTGTGATGACACGGAATTTGCACTGCTAACTGTAGATAAAACATCATCATCAGGTATTTTCTGCACAGTTTTCCACTGTGAAAATCTTTCCTGGCACTCAAAGAAGTTTTGACTACAATGTTCGTAATTCAATTCAAGCGTTTTCCGTACATCCGGGTCTGAGCATAAGTCTAAGCATAACAAATGTGTTGATTTAAATGATTCAAAGCGCTCACACAACGTGTCATACAATATTTGTACCTCATCTGCGTTCTCATGTGATATCATTTTCAGTTCTAAGTCTTTGTATAATCGGGTCAATTTTCCGAGTTGCGAAGAACGTGAACGTTTAACACTACCAAAATCCTCATGCGTAGGATCTGTTCCATTTTCGGTAGATACTTCCTCCATATTGAAGAAATCGAGAATTGTTCGGGAACTTGGGTTCTACTTCAAATATAAATCTAAACGAGTATGCGCCTTTAACTTTTATTTCCTTGATAAACGTCAATAAGCGTTGATAAGCGTTGATAAGCGTTGATAAGCGATTCTCTGAAAATATTCATTTACAATTTGTACTTCGCAATAAATAATAAACATAAAAACATTCACATCATCAATAAATTATATATGAATTACACAATAAATCTAATTAGAACTTTTGTACCTTTAAATTTAAATCTTACTGTAAATTATCTTTTAAAAACAATTGCATTTTACTGTTAAATTAAACATACCGATTTTGACTTGTCTCAATACATCAAGTTCCAGATTTAAACTGACGAGATTCTCAATAACAAAACAAAACAAAAATGATGACGTCGACGTAAACATCTTACGTCGCGTAAAGTAGCGTAACATATTGACGCCATTAACAACGTTCACAAATCTGAAGTACTTAGAAATCAATACGTTTCTAACAATCATCATTGCCTTTTAGCTTAAAGTTAAATGAAAAGAAGTTTTGTTTCGTTTTTTTATGTTATTTAATGAAATAATACGCTATTTAGTTAATCTAAGTTGTTATATACTGTAAACAAGTAAACTTTTGAATTTAAACATTGATGAAAGAAACATTGAAAAGACCAACAAAGTAAAGATAAACGTTTGATTGGGGACATTTTAGTCAAAATAAATTTACGCCTTTGGTAAAGGCGAAAATAATGTCGACACCATGCAGAGCTATTCATTAAATGGAACTGTGAATCAAATGGAACACTTCTACGATTATTCATAATTATCCCGGACTTAATACAGACTAAAAATAGTAGTACCACGCGACTTAAGATGTAAACAAAAAACAAAATGTAGTATGTGTATAGTGCATTATGAATGAATATTATTGACATCCAAAGAAAAAAAGTATATTCTATTTTAGTAAAATTATGATTGAAAAGTATGTCTGACAGTCATAATTTAAATTCCTGATGTACAATTATAACCATGTCCGAATTAATGTCAACATGTTTACTTCTTTCACTTTCGGTTTCTACACACATAATCAGTCAAATATTTTTTTTTTTAAATATATATACATGTATATTATATTTTCAATCGCCGTTTTGATTACCAAATTATTTCTATTTCATCTAAATTATATTAATTCCATTTCCATACAAAATGTCGAAACGTTTTTTAAAGCCTAAAATGTCTTTTAATTTTTCATGTCTATCAATATTTGAAGTTAATACAAATGTACATGATATAGTGCTCTTATTGTTTCTCAAACCAATGAAACTAGTTTAACACGTGCTTCCTTTCAGCCCAACAGATTTACGTTAATAAAAATTAACAAAATTGAAACAGTTTTGAAAATACATTGGTCAGAAGCGCTGAATGTGGAATAATTTGTCATAACGGTATTGTTAACGTAGAAAAAAGGGGAACAAATTTTGCAGATACATTTTTTTTATATTCGGATTACTCAGCCAATTACATGACGCCTAGCCAGACTGCGCGGATGTGAAGCCTGGTCTGGCGTTATAAAGAACACAATGGCTTACCACGTTTGGTTCGAGCAGTGTAAACGTTAGTTAATGTAAATCTTTAGTATAGAATAGACAGGAATTAGATAAGCGAGACGGACAATCATGTTCTGTCATAACGATTTGGCCCTTAGAGTATTTGTTCCAATAACTTATGAGGTGAGTATTGAAAATTGCTGTATTGCATTTTTAATGTGTTTTGAAAAGACTCAATCAAACAGAGTGTGCATATTGAATCAATTCATGTTCGGTTTTTATTGCTATCAATGGGCCTACCCTTGTCAGACCTTTTTCATCTACTGAACGTGTAGATATGAATATAATTATATTATTGTTATAATACCGTAACTTATCGCCATTTTATTTCAAAGTTCATTAAACATATAGACAATTCTGACGTCATATACAGATAACAATGCACGCAACAACAGCCACGTACGCATGGTTTGATCATAAGCAATAAGCCATATTATTCATTAATTATCACATGATTTAAAACTTTTTCTTTGTTCTTACTACATAATACTCAGTACACGTTCAATGGGGATTTGAAAACTTTTTCGATATATAACAGTGTAAAAATATAAGAAGAAAAACTCAACTTATATATCTCACCTAGTATGTATCAGTGTAGTTTTTTCTTCACATAAGCTTCAATGGGACATGCGTAGCAAATAATATAAACAAGTATGTATAATAAATGAAATGAAATTTATTCTCATATAATCAAAAGGTACATCCACTGAATGAATTATTTCCGCTGAAAAAAGACATATAATCTGGAACTCTACTGTATATCAGTTTACAATCCGCCTCTAACATTGGATGCCAATAAGTTTCCAATGGTTGTTTATCTTGTCTTATTCTTTTTTATTTTCTTTTGTTTATTCGGCAGCGAAAAAAAACTTCAAACAACTCCCTTATTATAAATAACTGTAAGGTATCTTACGACAGCATTCCTCCGACTTCCCTTCGCGGCGTGCACGTCGCTCGAAGGGCATTGGTCACATCAGATGGGTGACCTTGTTAGGTCACTTAGCTGGTGTGACCTAACCAACGGCGAAGGATGTGGCCCTACAAAGAGCCGTTGCTCCCGGAAGAGGTGTCTTTCCTCAATATTGTCTACTGCGTTCAAGATCGAAGAATTGGTCCTAGAGAAGATCTACGAAGAAAGACGGCATGAGAACAACTCCGTTGCGTCTCTACGATCAGTGACTTTGCAGGCGAACTAAGTCCTCCGGTGCAGGCTCTGCGACCAGCGACGTAACAGAGGCCGGTAGTCTGGGACATATCGCAAAGCCGGCACCCAGTATAAATAAAACTAAGAACATGCGCACACTCACACGCACGCAAACGCACACGCGCACACACACACACACACACACACACACACACGGCAGCATTAGTTTTATCTTGGGTTTCCATTTGAAACAAAAGTGAAATGGCACAAGAGAGAGTGCACAACTCAACTTATTTCAACTTTATTTGGCAATTGGCATAATCATACACAATTAATGTCAGTGGCAAAAAAAAGATGTGATACTGCATAAACTATATAGTAACAACATGATCATAATTAAATATGAGTTCATTATACACATGTATATAATTCATATATTAAATATTAATATTATTACATTACATATTACTCGGCGATGAGGTTATATTAAAATAAAATCTTCTTAAATTTTAATATGTAGAACATATAAGTAATCAAGATTGCATTTGTAAAAAATGCTATGCCACCGCATTCATACAACACTAAATAGTAGTGTAGGAACAAAAGATTTTGTTTGTACAATTGAAGATTGCCATAATACAGTTGAGTCTAGTGAATTTGGTGGTCAATGTCATATTTCACATGGCCTAAATTTCATGACTGTACATCAAAGGACAAGAGAGTGAGTCACTTTTTCAAAATCTAGGTCAACCTCTAACACATTCGCTTCTGTTACCTTGACCTTGCCGCCCGCTGCCTGCCAATGACACGGTCTCCCGCACCGGAAACAAAGCCCTTGTTTTCGCCCAAGTGTCTAAATCCGAACGCCAACTGTAACTGGAGCAGACGTTGTAGCCGCCACATGCCTTGATCCTGGATTTACGTAAGGGATAAAACGCCACGACTTTAAACGCCTTTCTTGTCTGGCCTTATGATTCGCCTACAGCTGTGCTTGATACATTTTCATTTCGTAATCGGATCCTTCCGCATCTGGCTGCGTTTCGTATCCCTTAACCACACGCCATCCTAGGTCGCTAATCTCTTTCTTTTTGACGGTACCTTAAGGTGTCCGTCCATACCTTCAATAACTTTCTGTGTGGCTGCCTTTGCTTAAGTCGATCCGCTAGAAACGAAGTCTTCGAGCTCGTTTCTTGCTTCAGCCAAACTTCCAAGCACTCTCTTGTTTAGCTTGAACTGTTCCTCGTTTCCCCGCTTTCGAAACTGATAATTGTCAAATGTATCCAATTTTAGCTTTAATTTTTCTGAGATACGTTTTTGAGATTCAGTCATTGTTTTCTCGAACTCCGACAATTTATTTGAAACTAAACCATATATTCTACTCAACAGATCATTTTCTCTCTCTGTATACCACTGTTTTGCCACGTGGTTACGCAAACTATTGTTTGTGACAGGTCTATATTTTTCGGATAGACCTGTTTACACAATAGAAAATCCGTTATGAGGTCTACCTTTTGCATATGCAGAATTCTGATCTTGCCAGACAGACCCGGTCATCTAAAACGCGTGAAAAAATAGACATGCCAATGCGCGGACAAAGAAAACATGAAATGTTATCAGAAATTAAAAATAAAAAGCCATTGATTTTATAGTATCACTGTCATAAAAATCGAGACACAAAGTTTTAAATAAGATAATGTTTATTGAATGCACTTAGCAATTATTCCAACATACCTGTATTGTTTTTGTTAATATAAATTATGGACATCATATCAAATTTAAGACACATTTAACATTTATTTAATCGAGTCATTTTTGAAAGTAATAATAGTCTAAGAGGTTCTTTTGGCATTAAATAAGTCCACAATATGACAAAAATGGACGCTGTTAGTTAATTGTTATGAAAATATAACAGTTATCATATTATTACAATTTAAAATCACAAAATCACTAACATCTTAAACGTTCTAGAAATCTCACATAACATAAAAATTGTACCAAAAATTCATAACGAAAAAATATAACAAAAAATGTTCGTTTAAAATGCCTTTGTCATCCAAATGACATTTGATACACGTTTTGCATTGGAAACCGAAGTCACTACCCACATTTAGTAGCTAAGTCCCTCGTAAAATTCCCACCAGCTTGATAGATTAACTTGGATATTCTTAAACATATTTCTTGAAAAAGAATGTTAATAAAGTTTTATGTGATTTAGTATGATTTTTTATGATGAAAAATCATACTTTGTTAAAGAACACCTTAATATCTGCTATACAAATGTAATGATTAAATACTCAGATTTGCCAGCAATATACATACATATACGTTTTTCGTGGTCTGATGCAATGTCTTATACGAAATACTTTCAATTTGCATATTAAGAAGTTTTACAGATATACTTTGCTCAAATTTGATATAATAAAATACCGATTATTGCTACACAGTCTTTTTGTTATTATAAAATAAACATTTTTTGACTTAACATAAAGTAGATTTGTAACTTAAAACTGTCAGTGTTTGTTTCAGTGTGTGTTTTTAAAGACCAACTTTAATTGACCTGTTAAAGGGACTGCAGTTTCTATATACATGTACATTTTATTCATCATTTTATTCAAATTAGACATATTCAGTAAGAATTTTATAGATTTCAATAAATTTCTGTGATTGAAATATTTTACACAAGGATGAGCATAGTATATCTTTAATTATCATTTTTTAAAGAAATGCAAAATATTTTTTATTCTTATGCAGAACGTGGATAACAGGATTCTACCTGTATATGCGTCGTGTTAAAAATAATCTTTGTGCATGCATTATATCAAATGCTCGGATCGGCCATTGCTCAAGTCAATAGTTTGACGGTGTGTTGGATATCGGCCTCGTACATCGATCTTTCTGTTTAGGAAAGACCTGGTCACGAATTTTATGAAACAAATCGAGAGCTACGCGCTCTCGGTGTCACCAGGTTTTTCCTAAACCGAAAGACCTCGTACTTGGTCGATATCCTATACATAAATTTAATTTTGTACGTCTTTACTAAACACGCGTGTCCGGTAGACTGATTTGTCTTTCGGTAAACATCCCAAGAATAAAATACAACCACGATTAACCCGTGCAAAAGACATTTACACACGGTATAAAAATGAACGCAAAGCAATGACAGTACTTTCGCACCAAACTAAATTTCATGATTTACGGTTAGAAAAACATATATACAATGTACTGACGTCAGTATTCAATTCAATTTAATATTTATTTGACATTTAACTACAAAGCATATAACCATCATTCATGGCATGTTTTTTTTTGTAGATATAATTTGTTTTAGAAAACCATATTGCGTCAAGTATTGCTTTTATTTAATATGCCCACGAGATGTAATTATTGAGATATTTTTTCAGTGCATTTTAAATTCATAATGAGTTTTTACTGATCCGAAAAGTTTTTACTAATATTTAAACAGAATAATTTGCCTTTGTATTCTCATTCGGCAAAATTTTAACTTGCGCAAAGGGTTGAAAAGACTACATGTCTTTAACAGAAGTACATCTTAAAGTCAAACGGAAATAGGAAAATAGAAAATAGATGTGTAGCATGGTTTTCATACACTTTAATTAAATTTTTGAGATAAAAAGTAATCTGTGTAAATTTTTTTTCATGGATGATTTTATTATACTAATTTGAAATATGACTATCCCGACAACACGGGCTTGCTTTTTATTTCATCACGTAAAAATATTGTTGACATTGTTTTGTTTTGTGTCGGGTAATAAAAATGTGTACCAAAGGACTAACGATATATTTCTACAAAATACTTTTACGACACTCACAAGTCCTACAAGAGTTACATGTTGTGCTCATTGTGATCAGACGGACAATTGTATAAGTGTAAGTTATGAGGAATCATCTAAAACTTGCAAGCTGTCGAGAGATCCATTAGTGTCTGTGTTTGTGAACGGACAGACGGACACCAGTTGGAAAAGCTACAGTAAAAATGGTAAGCTTATAGATAAAGATATAATGCTCTAACTGCATGAATGAATTTTTATTACTTTAACCAAATCTAATACAGTGCACAAATTAGTTACCAAATTTAATTACCGAAAATTAAACTCACTCTGTGAAATAATAAAGTCGATTGTTTGTTCAAACAAAGCCAA